>NW_026652662.1:0-28781 GCF_009828535.3 Hylobates moloch
CACTCCAGACCCTGTTTGGCTGGGTGTCAGCAGCGGTGGCTGCAGAATAGCGGATTTTTGTGAGACCACAAATTCAGCTGTCTGATAGTTCCACTGAAAGTTTTGTCTCAGACGAGGACCCGGTTGAATGAGGTGTCAGTCTGTCCCTACTGGGGGGGTGACTCCCAGTTAGGCTGCTCAGGGGTGAGGGACCCACTTTAGGAGGCAGTCTGTCCGTTCTCAGATCTCCTGCTGCATACTGGGAGAACCAATACTCTCTTCAAAGCTGTCAGTCAGACAGGGACATTTAAGTCTGTGGAGGTTCTTGCTGAGTTTTTGATTGTCTGTGCCCTGCCCCCAGAAGTGGAGCCTACAGAGGCAGGCAGGCCTCCTTGAGCTGTGGTGGGCTCCACCCAGTTCGAGCTTCCTGGCTGCTTTGTTTACCTAAGCAAGCCTGGGAAATTGCGGGCACCCTACCCCAGCCTCGCTGCCGCCTTGCAGCTTGACCTCAGACTGCTGTGCTAGCAATCAGGGAGACTCCGTGGGCATAGGACACTCCGAGCCAGGTGCGGGACACAATCTCCTAGTGTGCCGTTCTCCAGGCCCCTTGGAAAAACACAGTATTAGCATGGGACTGACCCCATAATCCAGGTGCCATCTGTTACCCCTTTCTTTGACTTGGAAAGGGAACTCCCTGACCTCTTGCGCTTCCTGAGTGAGGCAATGCCTCGCCCTGCTTCGGCTCGCGAACAGTGCACTTCACCAACTGTCCTGCAACCACTGTTAGGCACTCCCTAGTGAGATGAAACTGGTACCTCAAGCAGAAATGCAGAAATCACCCGTCTTCCGTGTCGCTGGGGCTGGGAGGTGGAGACCCGAGCTGTTCCTATTAGGCCATCTTGGCTCCACCCCTGAACCTTACTTTTGATTGAGCAGTTCTGAAACACTCTTTCTGTAGAAACTACAAGTGGACATTCGGAGGGCTAAGGGACCTAAAGTGGAAAAAAGAATATCTTCAAATAAAAACTACACAGAAGCATGCTGTGAAACTTCTTCCTGATCTGTGCATTCAACTAACAGAGTTGAACCATACTTTTGATTGACCAGTTCTGAAACACTCTTTCTGTAGAAACTGCAAGTGGACGATCAGAGTGCTAAGGCGCCTATAGTGGAAAAAGGAATATCATCAAATAAAAACTACACAGAAGCATTCCGTGAAACTTCTTTCTGTTCTGTGCATTCAACTAACAGAGTTGAACTTTACTTTTTATTGAGCACTTCTGAAACACCCTTTCTGTAGTAACTGCAGGTGGACGTTCAGAGCGCTAAGGGGCCTATAGTGGAAAAACAAATATCATGAAATAAAAACTACACAGAAGCATTCTGTGAAACTTCTTTCTGTTCTGTGCATTCAACTAACAGAGTTGAACTTTACTTTTGATTGAGAAGTTCTGAAACAGTCTTTCTGTGGAAACTGCAAGTGGACATTCAGAGCGCTAAGGGGCCTATAGGGGACAAAAAAAAGTCTTCAAATAAAAACTACACAGAAGCATTCTGTGAAACTTCTTTCTCTTCTGTGCATTCAACTAACAGAGTTGAACCTTACTTTTGATTGAGAACTTCTGAAACACTCTTTCTGTAGAAACTGCAAGTGGACATTCGGAGCGCTAAGGTTTCTATAGAGGAAAAGGGAATATCTTCAAATAAAAACTACACAGAAGCATTCTGTGAAACTTTTTTATGTTCTGTGTATTCAAATAAGAGAGTTCAACATTACTTTTGATTGAGCAGTACTGAAACAATCTTTCTGTAGAAACTGGAAGTGGACAAACGGAGCGCAAAGGGGCCTATAGTGGAAAAAGGAATATCTTCAAATAAAAACAACACAGAAGAATTCTATGAAACTTCTTTCTGTTCTGTGCATGCTACCAACAGAAATGAACCTTACTTTTGATTGAGCAGTTCCGAAACACTCTTTCTGTAGAAACTGCAAGTGGACATGCTGAGCGCTAAGGGGCCTATAGTGGAAGAAGGAATAACGTAAAATAAAAACTACACAGAAGCATTCTGTGAAACTACGTACTGTTATGTGCAGTCAACTAACAGAGTTGAACCTTACTTTTGATTGAGCAGTTCTGAAACACTCTTTCTGTAGAAACTGCAAGTGGACACTCGGAGCGCAAAGGGGCATATAGTGGAAAAAGGAAAAACTTCAAATAAAAACTACACAGAAGCATTCTGTGAAACTTCTTTCTGATCTGTGCATTCAACTATAGGAGTTGAACGATACTTTTGATTGAGCAGTTCTGAAACACTCTTTCTGTAGAAACTGCAAGTGGACTTTTGGAGCGCTAAGGGGCCTATAGTTGAAAAAGGAATATCTTCAATTAAAAACTACACAGAAGCATTCTGTGAAACATCTTTCTGTTCTGTGCATTCAACTAACACAGCTGAACCTTACTTTTGATTGAGCACTTCTGAAACACTCTTTCTGTAGAAACTGCAAGTGGACATTCCGAGCGCTAAGGGGCCTATAGGGGAAAAAGGAATGTCTACAAATAAAAACTACACAGAAGCATTCTGTGAAACTTCTTTCTCTTCTGTGCATTCAACTAACAGAGTTGAACCTTACTTTTGATTGAGCACTTCTGAAACATTATTCCTGTAGAAACTGCAAGTGGAAATTTGGAGCCCTAAGGGGCCTATAGTGGAAAAACGAATATATTCAAATAAAAACTACACAAAAGCATTCTGTGAAACTTCTTTCTGTTCTGTGTATTCAACTGACAGAGTTCAACATTACTTTTGATTGAGCAGTTCTGAAACACTCTTTCTGTAGAAACTGGAAGTGGACATGCAGAGCGCAAAGGGGCCTATAGTGGAAAAAGGAATACCTTCAAACAAAAACTACACAGAAGCATTCTGTGAAACTACGTACTGTTATGTGCATTCAACTAACAGAGTTGAACGTTACTTTTGATTAAGCAGTTCTGAAACACTCTTTCTGTAGAAAGTGCAAGGGGACATTGGGGGCGCTAAGGGGCCTGTAGTGGAAAAAGAAATGTCTTCAAATAAAAACTACACAGAATCATTCTGTGAAACTTCTTTCTGTTCTGTGAATTCAACTAACAGAGCTGAATGTTACTTTTGATTGAGCAGTTCTGAAACAGTGTTTCTGGGGAAACTGCAAGTGGATATTCCGAGCCTTACGGGGCCAGTAGTGGAAAAAGGAATATCTTCAAATAAAAACTACACAGAAGCATTCTGTGAAACTTCTTTGTGTTCTATGCATTCAACTAACAGAGTTGAACATTTCTTTTGATTGAGAAGTTCTGAAACACTCTTTCTGTAGAAACTGCAAGTGGACATTCGGAGTGCTAAGGGGCCTATAGTGGTAAAAGGAATATCTTCAAATAAAAACTACACAGAAGCATTCTGTGAAACTACTTGCTGTTCTGTGCATTCAACTAACACAGTTGAACCTTACTTTTGATTGAGCAGTTCTCAAACACTCTTTTTGTAGAAACTGCAAGTGGACAATCTGAGCGCTAATGGGCCTATAGCGGAAAAAGGAATATGTTCAAATAAAAACTACACAGAAGCATTCAGTGAAACGTCTCACTGTTCTGTGCATTCTACTAACAGAGTTGAACCTTACTATTGATTGAGCTGTTCTGAAACACTCTTTCTGTAGAAACTGCAAGTGGACATTCGGAGCGCTAAGGGGCCTATAGGGGAAAAAGATATATCTTCAAATAAAAAGTAACCAGAAGCATTTTGTGTAACTTCTTTCATTTCTGTGCATTAAACTAACAGAGTTGAACTTTACTTTTGATTGAGATGTTCTGAAACACTCTTTCTGTAGAAACTGCAAGTGGGCACTCGGAGCGCTGAGGGGCCTATAGTGGAAAAAGAAATATCTTCAAATAAAAATTACACAGAAGCATTGTGTGAAACTCCTTTCTATTCTGTGCATTCAACTAACAGAGTTGAACTTTACTTTTGATTGAGAAGTTCTGAAATGCTATTTCTGCAGAAACTTCAAGTGGACATTCGGAGCTATAACGGGCCTATACAGGAAAAAGGATTATCTTCAAATAAAAACTACACAGAAGCATTCTGTAAAACTTCCTTCTGTTCTGTGCATTCAACTTACAGAGTTGAACCTTACTTTTGATTGAGCAGTTCTGCAACACTCTTTTTGTAGAAACTGCAAGTGGACATTAGGAAGGCTAACGGCACTATAGTTGAAAAAGAATATCTTCAAAAAAAAAACTACGCGGAAGCGTTCTGTGAAACTTCTTTCTATTCTGTGCATTCAACTAACAGAGATGAACATTATTTTTGATTGAGCAGTTCTGAAACACTCTTCATGTAGAAACTGCAAGTGGACATTCGAAGCACTACGGGGCTCATAGTGGATAAATTAATATCCTGAAATAAAAACTAACCAGAAGCATTCTGTGAAACTTCTTTTGGTTCTGTGCATTCAACTAACATAGTTGAACGATACTTTTGATTGAGCATTTCTGAAACACTATTTCTGGAGAAACTGCAAGTGGACAGGCGGAGCGTAAAAGGGCCTATAGTTGAAAAAGGAATATCTTTAAATAAAAACAACACAGAAGAATTCTGTGAAACATCTTTCTGTTCTGTGCATGCAACTAACAGAGATGAATCTTACTTTTGATTGAGCAGTTCTGAAACACTCTTTCTGTAGAAACTGCAAGTGGACATTCTGAGCGCTAAGGGGCCTCTAGTGGAAAAAGGGATATCTTCAAATAAAAACTACACAGAAGCATTCTGTGAAACTACGTACTGTTATGTGCATTCAACTAACAGAGTTGAACCCTCTTTTTGATTGAGCACTTCTGAAACACTATTTCTGGAGTAACTGCAACTGGACATTTGGAGCACTAACGGGCCTATAGTCGAAAATGGAATCTCTTCAAATAAAAACTACACAGAATCATTCTTTGAAAATACTTTCTGTTCTGTGAATTCAACTAACAGAGCTGAACATTACTTTTGATTGAGCATTTCTGAAACACTATTTCTGGAGAAACTGCAAGTGGATATTCTGAGCGCTAAGGGGCATATACTGGAAAAAGGAATATCTTCAAATAAAAACTACACAGAAGCATTCTGTGAAACGTGTTTCTGTTCTGTGCATTCAACGAACAGAGTTGAACCTTACTTTTGATTGAGCACTTTTGAAACACTTTTGCTGTAGAAACTGCAAGTGGACATTCGGAGCGCTAAGGGGCCTATAGTGGAAAAAGGAATAACTTCAAATAAAAACGACACAGAAGAATTCTGCGAAACTTCTTTCTGCTCTCTGCATTCAACTATCAGAGTTGAACCTTACTTTTGATTGAGCAGTTCTGACACGCTTTCTGTAGAAACTGCAAGTGGACATTCTGAGCGCTAAGGGGCCTATAGTGGAAAAAGGAATATCTTCAAATAAAAACTACACAGAAGCATTCTGCGAAACATCTTTCTGTTCTGTGTATTCAACTGACAGAGTTCAACATTACTTTTGATTGAGCAGTTCTGAAACACTCTTTCTGTAGAAACTGGAAGTGGACATGTAGAGCGCAAAGGGTCCTTTAGTGGAAAAAGGAATACCTTCAAACAAAAACTACACAGAAGCATTCTGTGAAACTATGTACAGTTATGTGCATTCAACTAACAGAGTTGAACGTTATTTTTGATTAAGCAGTTCCGAAACACTCTTTCTGTAGAAAGTGCAAGTGGACATTGGGGGCGCTATGGGGCCTATAGTGGAAAAAGAAATGTCTTCAAATAAAAACCACACAGACTCATTCTGTGAAACTTCTTTCTGTTCTGTGAATTCAACTAACAGAGCTGAATGTTACTTTTGATTGAGCCTTCTGAAACAGTGTTTCTGGGGAAACTGCAAGTGGATATTCCGAGCCCTAAGGGGCCTGTTGTGGAAAAAGGAATATCTTCAAATAAAAACTACACAGAAGCACTCTGCAAAACTTCTTTTGGATCTGTGCATTCTACTATCAGAGTTGAACATTACTTTTGATTGAGGAGTTCTGAAACACTCTTTCTGTAGAATCTGCAAATGGACATTCGGAGCGCTAAGGTTTCTATTGTCGAAAAATTAATATCTTTAAATAAAAACTACACAGAAGGATTCTGTGAAACTTCTTTCTGTTCTGTGCATTCAATTAACAGATTTGAACCTTACTTTTGATTGAGCTGTTCTGAAACACTGTTTCTGTACAAACTGCAAGTGGACATTCTGAGCGCGAAGGGGCTTACAGTGGAAAAAGGAATATCTTCAAATAAAAACTTCACAGAGGCATTCTGTGAAACTTCTTACTCTTCTGTGCAGTCAACTAACAGAGTGGAACCTTACTTTCGATTGAGCAGTTCTGAAACACTCTTTCTGTAGAAACTGCAAGAGGCCATTCAGAGCGCTAAGGGGCGTATAGTTTAAAAAGGAATGTCTTCAAATAAAAGCTACCCAGAAGCATTCTGTGAAACTTCTTTCTGTTCTGTGCATTCAACTAACATATTTGAACCTTATTTTTGATTGAGCAGTTTTGAAACACGCTTTCTGTTGGAACTGCAAGTGGATATGCGGAGCGCAAAATGGCCTATAATGGAAAAAGGAATACTTTCAAATAAAAAGTAACCAGAAGCATTCTGTGAAACAACTTTCTGTTCTCTGTATTCATCTAACAGAGTTGAACGTTAGTTTTGATTTAGCAGTTCAGAGACACTCTTTCTGTAGAAACTGCAAGTGGACATTCGGAGCGCTAAGTGGCCTTTAGTGGAAAAAGAAATAACTTCAAATAAAAACTACACAGAAGGATTCTGCAAAACTTCTTTCTGATCTGTGTTTTCAACTATCAGAGTTGAACCTGACTTTTGATTGAGCAGTTCTGTAACACTCTTTCTTTAGAAACTGCATGTGGACATTCAGAGCGCTAAGGGCCTATAGTGGAAAAAGGAATATCTTCAAATAAAAACTACACAGAAGCATTATGTGAAACATCTTTCTGTTCTGTGCTTGCAACTAACAGAGATGAACCTTAGTTTTGATTGAGCAGTTGTGAAACACTCTTTCTGTAGAAACTGCAAGTGGACATTCGGAGCGCTATGGGGCCTGTAGTGAAAAATTAATAACGTCAAATAAAAACTACACGGAAGAATTCTGCAAAACTTCTTTCAGATCTCTGCATTCAACTATCAGAGTAGAACATTACTTTTGATTGAGCAGTTCTGAAACACTTTCTGTAGAATCTGCAAGTGGACATTCTGTGCGCTAAGGGTCCTATAGTTGACAAAGGAATATCTTCAAATAAAAAGTACACAGAAGCATTCTGTGAAACTTCTTTCTGTTCTGTGAATTCAACTAACAGAGTTGAACCTTACTTTTGATTGAGCAGTTCTCAAACACTCTTTCTGTAGAAACTGCAAGTGGACATTCGGAGCGCTAAGGGGCCTATAGAGGAAAAATGAATATCTTCAAACAAAACTACACAGAAGCATTCTGTGAAACTTCTTTCTGTTCTGTGCTTTCAATTAACAGGGTTGAACATTACTTTTGATTGAGTGGTTCTGACACACTCTTTCTGTAGAAACTGCAAGTGGATATTCGGAGCACTAATGGGCCTATAGTGGAAAAAGGACTATCTTCAAATAAAATCTACACAGAAGCAATCTGTGAAACTTCGTTCTGTTTTCTGCATTCGTCTAACACTGTTGAACCTTAATTTTGATTGAGCAGTTCTGAAACCTTTTTTGTGTCAACTGCAAGTGGACATTCGGAGCGCTAAGTGGCCTATAGTGGAAAAAGGAATATCTTCAAATTAAAACTACACAGAATCATACTGCGAAAAACCTTTCTGTTCTGTGCATTCACCTAACAGAGTTGAACTTAATTTTGACTGAGCAGTTCTGAAACACTCTTTCTGTAGAACTGCAAGTGGACATTTGGAGCGAAAATGGGTCTATAGCGGACAGAGAAATATCTTCAAATAAAAACTACAGAGAATCATCCTGCGATAATTATTTCTTTTCTGTGCATTCACCTAACAGAGTTGAACCTTACTTTTGATTGAGCAGTTCTAAAACACTCTTTCTGTAGAAACTGCAAGTGGACATTCGGAGCGCTACTGGGCCTACAGTGGAAAAAGAATTATCTTCAAATAATAACTACACAGAAGCATTCTGCGAAAGTTCTTTCTGATCTATTCACTCAACTATCAGAGTTGAACCTTACTTTTTTTGAGCAGTTCTGAATCACTATTTCCGTAGAAACTGAAAGTGGACATTCAGAGCGCTAAGGAGCCTAGAGTGGAAAAAGGAATATCTTCAAACAAAAAATACACAGAATTATTCTGTGAAACTTCTTTCTGTTCTGTGCATTCAAATAACAGAGTTGAACCTTACTTTGATTGAGCAGTTCTTACACTCTCTTTATGTAGAAAATGCAAGTGGACATTCGGAGCCCTAAGGGGACTATAGTGGAAAAAGCAATATCTTCAAATAAAAACTACACAGAAGCATTCTGTGAAACTTCCTTCTGTTCTGTGCATTCAACTAAGAGAGTTCAATCTCAGTTTTGATAGAGCAGTTTTGAAACACTCTTTCTGAAGAAACTGCAATTGGAGATTCGGAGCGCTAAGGGGCCTATAGTGGAAAAAGGAATAACTTCAAATAAAAACTGCAAAGAAGCCTTCTGCGAAACTTCTTTCTGATCTGTGCATTCAACTATCAGAGTTGAACCTTACATTTGATTGAGCAGTTCTGAAACATTCTTTCTGTAGAAACTGCAAGTGGACATTCCCAGCGCTAAGGGGTCTATAGTTGAAAAAGGAATATCTTCAAATAAAAACTACACAGAAACATTCTGTGAAACTTCCTTCTGTTCTGTGCATTCAACTAACAGAGTTCAATCTTACTTTTGATTGAGCAGTTCTCAAACAATCTTTTTATCGATACTGCAAGTGGACATTGGGAGTGCAAAGGGGCCTATAGTGGTAAAAGTAATATCTTCAAATAAAAACTACAGAGAAGCATTCTTTGAAACTTCTTTCTGTTCTGCGTATTCAACTAACAGAGTTGAACTTTACTTTTGATGGAGCAGTTCTGAAACACTCTTTCTGTAGAAACTGCAAGAGGACATTCCGAGCACTAAGGGGCCTATAGTGGAAAAAGGAATATCTACATATAAAAACTACACAGAAGCATTCTGTGAAACTTCTTTCTGTGCTGTGCAATCAACTAACAGAGTTGAACCATACTTTTGTTTGAGCAGTTCTGAAACAATCTTTCTGTAGAAAATGCAAGTGGACAATCGGAGCGCTATGGGGCCTATAGTGGAAAAAGGAATAACTTCAAATAAAAACTATACAGAAGCATTCTGCGAAACTTGTTTCTGATCTGTGCATTCAACTGTCAGAGATGAACCTGAGTTTTGATTGAGCAGTTCTGAAACACTCTTTCTGTAGAAACTGCAAGTGGACATTTGGAGCGCTAAGGGGCCTATAGTGGAAAAATGAATATCTTCAAATAAAAACTACACAGAGGCATTCTCTGAAACTTCTTTCTGTTCTGTGCACTCAACTAACAGCGTTGAACGTTAGTTTGGATTGAGCAGTTTTGAAACTCTCTTTCTGTACAATCTGCCAGTGGACATTCGGAGCACTAAGGGGCCTAGAGTGGAAAAAGGAATATCTTCAAATAAATACTACGCATAAGTATTCTGTGAAACTTCTTTCTGTTCTGTGCATTCACTAACAGAGTTCAACCTTACTTTTGATTGACCAGTTCCGAAGCACTCTTTCTGTAGAAGCTGCATGTGGACATTCGTAGCACTATAGGGCCTATTGTGGAAAAAGGAATATCTTCCAATAAAAACTGCACAGAAGCATTCTGTGAAACTTCTTTCTGTTCTGTGCTTTCAACTAACAGAGTTGAACCTTACCTTTGATTGAGCTGTGCTGAAACACTCTTTCTGTAGAAACTACAGAAGACATTCGGAGTGCTATGGGGCCTGTAGTGGGAAAAGGGATATCTTCAAATAAAAACTATACAGAAGCCTTCTTTGAAATTTCATTCTTTTCTGTGCATTCAACTAACAGAGTTGAACCTTCCTTTTGATTGAGCAGTTCTGAAACACTCTTTCTGTAGAAAATGCAAGTGGATATTCGGAGCGCTAAGGGGCCTATAGTGGAAAAAGGAATATCTTCAAATAAAAACTACACAGAAGCATTCTGTGAAACTTCTTTTTTCTGTGCATTCACCTAACAGAGTTGAACCTTACTTTTGATTGAGCAGTTGTGAAACACTATTTCTGTAGAAACTGCAAGTGGAGATTCGGAGTGCTAAGGGGCCTATAGTGGAAAAAGGAATAACTTCAAATAAAAACTACACAGAAGCATTCTGTGAAACTTTTTCTGATCTGTGCATTCAACTATCAGAGTTGAACCTTACTTTTGATTGAGCAGTTGTGAAACACTCTTTCTGTAGAAACTGCAAGTGGACATTCGGAGCGCTATGGGGCCTGTAGTGGAAAAAGGATTATCTTCAAATACAAACTACATGGAAGCACTCTGCGAAACTTCTTTCAGATCTGTGCATTCAACTATCAGAGTTCAACATTACTTTTGATTGAGGAGTTCTGAAACACTCTTTCTGTAGAATCTGCAAATGGACATTCGGAGCGCTAAGGTTTCTATTGTTGAAAAATTAATATCTTTAAATAAAAACTACACAAAAGGATTCTGTGAAACTTCTTTCTGTTCTGTGCATTCAATTAACAGATTTGAACCTTACTTTTGATTGAGCTGTTCTGAAACACTCTTTCTGTACAAACTGCAAGTGGACATTCTGAGCGCGAAGGGGCCAACAGTGGAAAAAGGAATATCTTCAAATAAAAATTTCACAGAGGCATTCTGTGAAACTTCTTACTTTTCTGTGCAGTCAACTAACAGAGTTGAAACTTACTTTCGATTGAGCAGTTCTGAAACACGCTTTCTGTAGAATCTTCCAGTGGACATTCGGAGCACTAAGGGGCCTATAGAGGAAAAATGATTATCTTCAAATAAAAACTACACAGAAGTATTCTGTGAAACTTCTTTCTGTTCTGTGCATTCAACTAACAGAGTTGAACCTTCCTTTTGATTGACCGGTTCTGAAACGCTCTTTCTGCAGAAACTGCAAGTGGACATTCAGAGCACTAAGGGGCCTATTGTGGAAAAAGGAATAACTTCAAATTAAAAACTGCACTGAAGCATTCTGTGAAACTTCTTTCTGTTCTGTGTATTCAACTAACTGAGTTGAACCTTACTTTGGTTGAGCAGTTCTGAAACACTCTTTCTGTAGAAACTGCAGTAGACATTCGGAGCGCTATGGGCCTATAGTGGAAAAAGGAATATCTTCAAATAAAAACTACACAGAAGCATTCTGTGAAACTACTTTCTGTTCTGTGCATTCATCTAACAGAGTTGAAACTTACTTTTGATTGAGCAGTTCTGAAACACTCTTTCTGTAGAAATTGCTAGTGGACATTTGGAGTGCTAAGGGGCCTATAGTGGAAAAAGGAATAACTTCAAACAAAAAATACACAGAATTATTCTGTGAAACTTCTTTCTGTTCTGTGCATTCAAATAACAGAGTTGAACCTTACTTTGAGCATTTCTGACACTCTCTTTATGTAGAAAATGCAAGTGGACATTCGGAGCCCTAAGGGGACTATAGTGGAAAAAGCAATATCTTCAAATAAAAACTACATAGAAGCATTCTGTGAAACTTCCTTCTGTTCTGTGCATTCAACTAAGAGAGTTCAACCTCAGTTTTGTTTGAGCAGTTCTGAAACACTCTTTCTGTAGAAACTGCAATTGGAGATTCCGAGCTATGGGGCCTATACTGGAAAAAGGAATATCTTCAAATAAAAACTACACAGAAGAATTCTTTGAAATTTCTTTCTGTTCTGTGCATTCAACTAACCGAGTTGAACACTACTTTTGATTGAGCAGTTCTGAAACCCTCTTTCTGTAGAAACTGCAAGTGGACATTCAGAGCGTTAAGGGACCTATAGTGTAAAAAGAAATATCTTCAAATAAAAACTACACAGAAGTATTCTGTGAAACTACTTGCTGTTCTGTGCATTTAACTAACAAAATTGAACCTTACTTTTGATTGAGCAGTTCTGAAACTCTCTTTCTGTAGAAACTGCAAGTGGACATTCGGAGCGCTAAGGGGACTATAGTGGAAAAAAAATAACTTCAAATAAAAAGTACACAGAAGCATTCTGTGAAACTTGTTTCTGATGTGTGCATTCAGCTGTCAGAGTTGAACCGTACTTTTGATTGAGCAGTTGTTAAATACTCTTTCTGTAGAAACTGTAAGTGGACATTCGGAGCTCTTAGGGGCCAATAGTGGAAAACGGAGTATCTTCAAATAAAAACTACACAGAAGCATTCTGTGAAACTTCCTTCTGTTCTGTGCATTCAACTAACTGAATTCAACATTACTTTTGATGGAGCAGTTCTCAAACACTCTTTCTGTAGAAACTGCAAGAGGACATTCTGAGCACTAAGGGACCTATAGTGGAAAAAGGAATAACTTCAAATAAAAACTACACAGAAGCATTCTGCAAAACTTTTTTCTGATCTGTGCATTCAACTATCAGATTTGAAGCTTCCTTTTGATTGAGCCATTCTGAAACACTCTTTCTGTAGATACTACAAGAGGACATTCTGTGTGCTAAGGGGCCTATAGTGGAAATAGGAATATCTTTAAATAAAAACTACAGAGAAGCATTCTGTGAAATTTCTTTCTGCTCTGTGTATTCAACTAACAGAGTTGAACCTTACTTTTGGTTTAGCAGTTCTGAAACCCTCTTTTTGTAGAAACTGCCAGTGGACATTCAGAGCGCTAAGGGGCCTATAGTGGAAAAAGGAATAACTTCAAATAAAAACTACACAGAAGTATTCTGCAAAACTTCTTTCTGATCTGTGCATTCAACTATCAGAGTTGAACCTTACTTTTGAGCAGTTCTGAAACACTCTTTCTTTAGAAACTGCAAGTGGACATTCGGAGCGCTAAGGGTCCTACAGTGGAAAAAGAAATAACTTCAAATAAAAACTGCACAGAAGCATTCTGAGAAAGTTCTTTCTGTTCTGTGCATTCAAGTAACAGCGTTGAACCTTACTTTTGATTGAGAAGTTGTGAAACACTCTTTCTGTCGAAACTGCAAGTGGACATTCCGAGTGCTAAGGGACCTATAGTGGAAAAAGGAATATCTTCAAATAAATACTACAAAGAACCATTCTGTGAAATTTCTTTCTGTTCTGTGCATTCAACTAACAGAGTTGAACCTTACTTTAGATTGAGCAGTTCTGAAACACTCTTTCTGTAGAAACCGGAAGTGGACATTCGGAGCGGTAAAGGGCCTATTGTGAAAAAGGGAATAACTTCAAATAAAAACCACACAGAAGCATTCTGCGAAACTTCTTTCTCATCTGTGCATTCAACTATCAGATTTCAACCTTACTTTTGAGCAGTTCTGAAACTCTTTTTCTGTAGAAACTGCAAATTGTCATTCAAAGCGCTAAGGTGCCTATATTGGAAAAAGAATTATCTTCAAATTAAAACTACAGAGAAGCATTCTGTGAAACTTCTTTCTGTTCTGTGCATTCAGCTAACAGACTTGAACCTTACTTTTGATTGAGCAGTTCTGAAACACTCTCTCTGTAGAAACTGCAAGTTCAAATTCGGAGCGCCAAGGGGCGTATAGTGGAAAAAGAAATATCATCAAATAAAAACTACACAGAAGTATTCTGTGAAACTGCTTGCTGCTCTGTGCATTCAACTAACTGATTTGAACCTTAATTTTGATTGAGCAGTTCTGAAACACTCTTTCTGTAGAAACTGCAAGTGGATATTCGGAGCGCTAAGGGGCCTATAGTGGAGAAACAAATATCTTCAAATAAAAACTACAGAGAAGCATTCTGTGAAACTTCTTCCTGTTCTGTGCATTCAACTAACAGACTTGAACATTAGTTTTGATTGAGCAGTTCTGAAACACTCTCTCTGTAGGAACTGCAAGTGGACATTTGGAGCGCTAAGGCGCCTATAGTGGAAAAAGAAATATCATCAAATAAAAACTACACAGAAGTATTCTGTGAAACTACTTGCTGTTCTGTGCATTCAACTAACAGAGTTGAATGTTAATTTTGATTGAGCAGTTCTGAAACACTCTGTCTGTGAAAGCTGCAAGTGGACATTCGAAACGCTAAGGGGCATATAGTGGAAAAAGGAATAACTTCAAATAAAAACTACACAGAAGCATTCTGTGAAACTTCTTTCTGATCTGTGCATTCAACTATCAAAGTTGAAGCTTACTTTTGATTGAGCCGTTCTGAAACACTCTATCTGTGTTAACTGCAAGTGGACATTCCGAGCGCTAAGGGGTCTATAGTGGAAAAAGTAATATCTTCTAATAAAAACTACACGGAAGCATTCTGTGAAACTTCCTTCTGTTCTGTGCATTCAACTAACAGAGTTCAACCTTACTTTTGATTGAGCAGTTCTGAAACACTCTTTCTGTAGAAACTGCAAGTGGACATTCGTAGCGCTAATGGGCCTATAGTGGAAATAGGAATATCTTCAAATAAAATCTATACAGAAGCATTCAGTGAAACTTTTTTCTGTTCTATGCATTCAACTAACAGAGTTGAACCTTACTTTTGATTGAGCAGTTCTGAAACACTCTTTGTGTAGAAACTGCAAGTGGACATTCGGAGCGCTAAGGGGCCTATAGTGGAAAATGGAATATCTTCAAATTAAAACTACACAGAAGAATTCTGTGAAACTTCTTTCTGTTCTGTGCATTCATCTAACAGAGTGGACTCTTTCTTTTGACTCAGCAGTTTTGAAACTGTCTTTTTGTAGAATCTGCAGGTTGATGTTTGGAGATCTTGGAGGCCTATGGTGAGAAACGAAATACATTCAATTAAAAACTACACCGAATAATTTTGTGAAATTTTTTCTTTTCTCTGCATTCATCCCCCTATGTTGAATATTTCTTTTGATTGGGTAGTTTTGAAACTCTATCTGTATAAATTGCAAGTCGACATTTTGAGAGCTTTGAGGCCTCTCGTGTAAAAAAGAATTTCTTCAAATAAAAACTACACAGAAATATTCTTTGAAACTTCTTTCTGATCTGCACATTCAACTAATAGATTTGAACCTTACCTTGGATAGAGCAGTTTGGAAACACTCTATTTGTAGAATCTGCAAGTGGACATTTGGAGAACATTGAGGCGTTTGGTGAAAAACGAAATATCTTCCCCTAAAAACTACACAGAAGTTTCTGTGAAACTACTTTCCAATCTGTGCACTCAACTAACAGAGGTGAACCTTACTTTTGTTTGAGGAGATTGGAAACACTTGATTTGCACAATCTGCAAGTGGACATATGGAGAACGTTGAGGCCTATGTTGAAAACCGAAATGTCTTCCCCTAAAAACCACACAGAAGCATTCTGGGAAACTTCTTTCTGATCCGAGCATTCAAGTAACAGAGTTGAAACTTACTTTGGATTGAGCAGTTTTGAAACAGTCTTTTTGTAGAATCTGCAAGTGGACATTTGGAGAATGTTGAGGCCTATGGTTAAAAAAAGAAATATCTTCCCATAAAAACTACATGGAAGCATTCTGTGAAACTTCTTCCTGATCTGTGAATTCAACTCACGAATTTTAACCTTACTTTTGATTCAGCAGTTTTGAAACACACCTTCTGTATAAACTGCAAGTGGTCATTTGGAGCGCTTTGAGGCCTATCGTGGAAAAAAGAATATCATCCCCTAAAAACTGCATGGAAGCATTCTGTGAAACTTCTTTCTGATCTGTGCATTCAACTAACAGGGTTGAACCTTACTTTTGATTGAGCATTTTTGAAGCACTCTATTTGTAGTATCTGCGAGTGCACATTTGGAGAGCATTGAAGCCTACGGTGAGAAACGAAATATCTTCCCATAAAAACTACACGGAAGCATTCTGTGAAACTTCTTTCTGATCTCTGCATTCAACTAACAGAGTTTAACCTTAGCTTTGATTGACCAGTTTTGAAACACTCTGTTTGTACTATCTGCAAGTGTACATTTGGAGGACATTGAGGCCCTTGGTAAAAAAAGGAATATCTTCCCACAAAAACTA
Organism: Hylobates moloch; assembly: GCF_009828535.3. NCBI lineage: Eukaryota > Metazoa > Chordata > Mammalia > Primates > Hylobatidae > Hylobates > Hylobates moloch. Next base: position 16,188 of record NW_026652662.1, read on the forward strand.
CACGGAAGAATTCTGTGAAACGTCTTTCTGATCTGTGCATTCAACCAATAGAGCTGAGCCTTAGTTTTGACTGAGCAGTTTTGAAACTCTCTATTTGTAGAACCTGCATGTGGACATTTGGAGAACATTGAGTCCTACGGTGAAAAATGAAATACCTTCCCCTAAAAACTACACGGAAGCATTCTGTGAAACTTCTTTATGATCTGTGCATTCAACTAACAGTTTTGAACCTTACTTTTGATTGAGCAGTTTTGAAACACTCTTTTTGGAGAATCTGCAAGTGGACATTTGGAGAACATTGAGGTCCATGATGAAAAAAGTAATATTTACCATAAAAACTACACGGAAACATTCTGTGCAACTTCTTTCTGATCTGTGCATTCAACTAACAGAGTTGAACCTTCCTTATGACTGAGCAGTTTTGAAACATGCTATTTGTAGAATCTGCAAGTGGACATTTGGAGGACATTGATGCCTACTGTGAAAAACGATATATCTTCCCATAAAAACTACACAGAAGCATTCTGTGAAACTTTTTTCTGATCTGTGCATTCAACTAACAAACAGTGTTGAAAATTTCTTTTGATTGAGCAGTTTGAAGTATCCTTTTTGTAGAATCTGCAAGTGGACATTTTGAGAATATTGCGGCCTACGATGAAAAAAGAAATATCTTCCCATAAAAACTACACGGAAGTATTCTGTGAAACGTCTTTCTGATCTGTGCATTCAACTAAAAGAGTTCAACCTCACTTTTGATTGAGCAGTTTTGAAACTCTCTTTATGTATAATCTTCAAGTGGACATTTGGAGAACATTGAAGCCTACGGTGAAAAATGAAATATCTACCTCTTAAAACTACACGGAAGCATTCTGTGAAACTTCTTTCTGATCTGTGCATTCAAATAACAGAGTTGAGCCTTACTTTTGATTGAGCAGTTTTGAAACACTCTATTTGTAGGATCTGTATGTGGATATTTGGAGAACATTGATGCCTACGGTGAAAGATGAAATATCTTCCCATAAAAACTACACAGAAGTGTTTTGTGAAACTTCTTTCTATTCTTTTCATTCATCTCACAAAGTAGAATCTTTCTTTTGACTGAGTAGTTTTGACACACTCTTTTTCTAGAATCTGCAAGTGGATCTTTGGAGCCCTTTGAGGCCTATCATGGAAAAAGGTATATCTTGAAATAAAAACTACACAGAAGCATTCTGTGAAACTGCTTTCTGATCTGTTCATTTATCTCACTGAGTTGAAACTTTCTGTTCCTTGAACTGTTTTGAAACACTCTTTTTGTGGAATCTGCAAGGGGTTATTTAGAGAATATCGAGGCATATGGTGTAAAATGAAATATCTTCCCCTTTAAACTGCACAGAATCATTCTGTGAAACTACTTTACAATCTGTGCATTCATCTAACGGAGTAGACCCAAAACTGATTGAGCAGTTTTGAAACACTCTTTTTGTGGAATCTGCAAGTGGACATTTGGAGATCTTTGAGGCCTTTGGTGAAAAACGGAATATCTGAAAGTAAAAACTACACAGAATACTTCTGTGAAATTTCTCTCAATTCTCTGCATTCATTTTACAGTGTTGAACCTTACTTTAGATTGAGCAGTTTTGAAACACTCTATTTGTAGGATCTGCAAGTGGACATTTGGAGAACATTGTGGCCTATCATGGAAAAAGTTATATCTTCCCATAAAAGCTACACAGAAGCATTCTGTGAAACTAGTTTCTGATCTGTGCATTCGTCTCTCTGAATTGAACCTTTCTTTTGATTGTGCTGTTTTGAAACAGTCTTTTTGTAGCATCTGCAAGTGGAGATTTGGAGCCCTTTGTGGCCTATCATAGAAAAATTTGTATCTTCAAATAAAAACTACAAAGAGGCATTCTGTGAAACTACTTTTTGATCTGTGCATTCTTTTCACTCAGTTGAAACTTTCTTTTGATTGAGCTGTTTTGAACCACTCTTTTTGTAGGATCTGCAAGGGAATATTTGGAGAATATTGAGGCATATGGTGTAAAACGAAATATCTTCCCTTTAAAACTACACAGAAGCATTCTGTGAAACTACTTTCCAATGTGTGCATTCATCTAACACAGTAGACCATTACTTTTTATTGGGCCATTTTGATACACTATTTTTGTAGAATCTGCAAGTGAACATTTGGAGATCTTTGAGGCCTATGATGAAAAACGAAATATCTTCAAGTAAAAACTACACAGAATACTTCTGTGAAATTACTTTCTATTCTCTGCATTCATCTCACAGTGTTGAACCTTTCTTTTGATTGGGTAGTTTTGAAAAACTCTTTCTGTATAAACTGTAAGTGGACATTTGGAGTGCTTTGAGGCCTATTGTGGAAGAAGGAATATCTTCCAATAAAAACGAGAGAGTCATTCTGTGAAACTTCTTTCTGATCTGTGCATTCAACTAAAAGGGTTCAACCTTTTTATTGTGCAGTTTTGAAACTGTGGTTTTGTAGAATATGCAAGTAGATATTTGGAGTACATTGAGGCCTATTGTGAAAAAAGAAATATCTTCCTCTAAAAACTACATGGAAGCATTCTGTGAAACTTCATTCTGATCTGTGCATTCAACTAACAGAGTTTAACTTTAGCTTTGATTGACCAGTTTTGAAACACTCTATTTGTACAATCTGCAAGTGGACATTTGGACAACATTGAGGCCTAGGGTGAAAAGAGAAATATTTACCATAAAAACTACACGGAAGCATTCTGTGAAACTTCTTTCTGATCTGTGCATTCAACTAACAGAGTTGAACCTTCGTTTTGATTGAGCATTTTTGAAACACTTTTTTTGTAGCATCTGCAAGTGGACATTTTGTGAATATTGAGGCCTATGGTTAAAAAAGAAATATCTTCCCATAAAAACTACATGGAAGCATTCTGTGAAACTTCTTTCTCATCTGTGCATTCAACTAACAGAGTTGAGCCTTACTTTTGATTGAGCAGTTTTGAAAGTCTCTATTTGTAGAATCTGCAAGTGGACATTTGGAGAACATTGAGGCCTATGGTGAAAGATGAAATATCTTCCTGTAAAAAATACACAGAAGCTTTCTGTGAAACTCCTTTCTATTCTGTTCATTCATCTCACAAAGTAGAACCTTTCTTTTGACTGAGCAGTTTTGAAACACTCTTTTTGTAGAATCTGCAAGTGGACATTTGGAACCCTTTGAGGCCAACCATGGGAAAAGATATATCTTCAAGTAAAAACTACACAGAAACATTCTGTGAAACTACTTCCTGATCTGTGCATTCATCTCACTGATTTGAACCTTTCTTTTGATTAAGCTCTTTTGAAACACTCTTTTTGTAGAATTTGCAAGGGGATATTTGGAGAATATTGAGGCATATGGTGTAAAACGAAATATCTTCCCCTTAAAACTACACAGAAGCATTCTGTGAAACTACTTTCTGATATGTGCACTCATCTAACAGAGTAGACCCTTTCTTTTGATTGAGCAGTTTTGAATCACTCTTTTTGTAGAATCTGCAAGTGGACATTTGGAGATCTTTGAGGCCTATGGTGAAAAACGAAATATCTTCAAGTAAAAAGTATACAGAATACTTCTGTGAAATTTCTTTCTGTTCTCTGCATTCATCTCACAGTGTTGAACCTTTCTTTTGATTGGGTAGTTTTAAAACAGTCTTTCTGTATAAACTGAAAGTGGAAATTTGGAGCACTTTGAGGCCTATTGTGTAAAAAGAAATATCTCAAATAAAAACTAGACAGAAATATTCTGTGAAACTTCTTTCTGTTATGTGCATTCAACTAACAGAGTTGAATCTTACTTTTGATTGAGCAGTTTTGAAACACTCTTTTTGTAAAATCTGCAAGTGGACATTTGGAGAACATTTACTCCTATGGTGAAAAAAGAAATATCTTCCCCTAAAAACTACACGGAAGCATTCTATGAAACTTCTTTCTGATCTGTACTTTCAACTAACAGAGTTTAACCTTAGTTTTGATTGAGCAGTTTTGAAACACTGTATTTGTAGAATCTGCAAGTGGATATTTGGAAAACATGGAGGCCTATGGTAAAAAACGAAATATCTTCCCCTAAAAACTACATGGAAGCATTCTGTGAATCTTCTTTCTGATCTGTGCATTCAACTAACGGATTTGAACCGTACTTTTGATTGGGCAGTTTTGAAACACTCTATTTGTAGAATCTGCAAGTGGACAATGGGAGAACTTTGTGGCCTATCATGGAAAAGGTATATCTTCCCATAAAAACTACACAGAAGCATTCTGTGAAACTACTTTCTGATCTGTGCATTCATCTCACTGAGTTGAACCTTTCTTTTGATGGAGCTGTTTCGAAACACTCTTTTTGTAGAATCTGCAAGGGGATATTTGGAGAATATTTAGGCATACGGTGTAAAACAAAATGTCTTTCCCTTAAAACTACACAGAAGCATTCTCTGAAACTACTTTCTGATCTGTGCATTCATCTAACAGAGTAGAAACTTTCTTTTGATTGAGCAGTTTTGAAACACGCTTTTTGTAGAATCTGCAAGTGGACATTTTGAGATCTTTGAGGCCTATGGTGAAAAGCGAAATATCTTCAAGTAAAATCTACACAGAATACTTCTGTGAAATTTCTTTCTACTCTCTGCATTCATCTCACAGTGTTGAATCTTTCTTTTTATTGGGTAGTTTTGAAACACTCTTTCTGTATATACTTCAAGTAGACATTTGGAGCGCTTTGAGGCCTATCATGAAAAAAGGAATATCTTCAAATAAAAACTACACAGAAGCATTCTGTAAAACTTCTTTCTGATCTGTGCTTTCAACTAACAGAGTTGAACCTTACTTTTGATTCATCAGTTTTGAAACACTCTTTTTTTAGAATCTGCAAGTGGACATTTGGAGAACATTGAGGCATATGGTGAAAAAAGAACTATCCTCTCTTAAAAACTACACTAATGCGGGGGTGGAGCCAAGATGGCCAAATACGAACAGCTCCAATCGCCAGCTCCCAGCTGGAGTGACACAGGAGACCGGTGATTTCTGCATTTCTGCTTGAGGTACCAGTTTCATCTCACTAAGAAGTGCTGAACAGTGGGTGCAGGACAATCGGTGAAGTGCACTGTGCGTGAGCCGAAGCAGGGCGAGGCATTGCCTCACTCGGGAAGCACAAGGGGTCAGGGAGTTTCCTTTCCTAGTCAAAGAAAGTTGTAACAGACGGCACCTGGAATTTCAGGTCAGTACCACCCTGATACTGCACTTTTCCTGTGGGCCTGGAAAACGGCACACTAGGAGATTGTGTCCCGCACCTGGCTTGGAGGGTCCTATGCCCATGGAGTCTCACTGATTGCTAGCACAGCAGTCTGAGTTCAAGCTGCAAGGCGGCAGGGAGACTGGGGGAAGGGCGCCCGCTATTGCCCAGGTTTGCTTAGGTAAACAAAGCAGCCAGGAATCTCAAACTGGGTGGAGCCCAGCTCAAGGAGGCCTGGCTGACTCTGTAGGCTCCACCTCTGGGGGCAGGGCACAGACAAACAAAAACTCAGCAAGAACCTCCACAGACTTAAATGTCCCTGTCTGACTGACAGCTTTGAAGAGAGTAGTGGTTCTCCCAGCATGCAGCTGGAGATATGAGAACTGACAGACTGCCTCCTAAAGTGGGTCCCTCACCCCTGGGCAGCCTAACTGGGAGGGACCCTCCCTGTAGGGACAGACTGACACCTCATTCAGCCGGGTAGTACTCTGAGACAAAACTTCTAGAGGAACTATCAGACAGTTGAATTTGTGGTCTCACGAAAATCTGCTGTTCTGCAGCCACTGCTGCTGACACCCAGCCAAACAGGGTCTGAAGTGGACCTCTAGTAAACTCCAACAGACCTGCAGCTGAGGGTCCTGTCTGGTAGAAGGAAAACTAACAAGCATAAAGGACATCCACATCAAAAACCCATCTGTACATCACCATCATCAAAGACAAAAAGTAGATAAAACCACAAAGATGGGGAAAAAACAGAGCAGAAAAACTGGAAACTCTAAAAAGCAAAGCACCTCTCCTCCTCCAAAGGAATGCAGTTCCTCACCAGCAACGGAACAAAACTGCTTGTAGGATGACTGTGACGAGTTGAGAGAAGAAGGCTTCGGATGATCAAACTACACTGAGCTACAGGAGGAAATACAAAACAATAGCAAAGAAGTTAAAAACTTTGAAAAAAAGTTAGAAGAATGGATAACTAGAATAACCAATGGAGAAAAGGGCTTAAAGGAGCTGATGGAGCTGAAAGCCAAGTTTCGAGAACTATGCGAAGATTGCAGAAGCCTCAGCAGCAGATGCGATGAACTGGAAGAAAGGGTATCACTGATGGAAGATGAAATGAATGAAATGAAGTGAGAAGGGAAGTTTAGAGAAAAAAGAATAAAAAGAAATGAACAAAGCCTCCAAGAAATTTGGGACTATGTGAAAAGACCAAACCTACGTCTGATTGGTGTACCTGAAAATGATGGGGAGAATGGAACCAAGTTGGAAAGCACTCTGCAAGATATTATCCAGGAGAACTTCCCCAATCTAGCAAGGCAGGCCAACATTCAGATTCAGGAAATACAGAGAATACCACAAAGATACTCCTCGAGAAGAGCAACTCCAAGACACATAATTGTCAGATTCACCAAAGTTGAAATGAAGGAAAAAATGTTAAGGGCAGCCAGAGAGAAAGGTCGGGTTACCGGCAAAGGGAAGCCCATCAGACTAACAGCTGATCTCTCAGCAGAAACTCTACAAGCCAGAAGAGAGTGGGGGCCGATATTCCACATTCTTAAAGAAAAGAATTTTCAACCCAGAATTTCCTATCCAGCCAAACTAAGCTTCATAAGTGAAGGAGAAAGAAAATACTTTACAGACAAGCAAACGCTGAGTGATTTTGTCAACACCAGGCCTGCCCTAAAAGAGCTCCTGAAGGAAGCACTAAATATAGAAAGGAACAACCGGTACCAGCCACTGCAAAAACATGCCAAATTGTAAAGACCATCGAGGCTAGGAAGAAACTACAGCAACTAACGAGCAAAATAACCAACTAACATCATAATGAGAGGATCAGATTAGCACATAACAATATTAACATTAAATGTAAATGGGCTAAATGCTCCAATTAAAAGACAAGGACTGGCAGACTGGATAAGGATTCAGGACCCATCAGTGTGCTGTATTCAGGAAACCCATCTCACGTGCAGAGACACACATAGACTCAAAATAAAGGGGTGGAGGAAGATCTATCAAGCAAATGGAAAACAAAAAAAGGCAGGGGTTGCCATCCTAGTCTCTGATAAAATAGACTTCAAACCAACAAAGATCAAAAGAGACAAAAAAGGCCATTACATAATGGTAAAGGGATCAATTCAACAAGAAGAGCTAATTACCCTAAATATATATGAACCCAACACAGGAGCACCCAGATTCATAAAGGAAGTCTTGAGTGACCTACAAAGGGACTTAAACTCCCAGACAATAATAATGGGAGATTTTAACACGCCACTGTCAACATTAGACAGATCAATGAGACAGAAAGTTAACAAGGATATCCAGGAATTGAACTCAGCTCTACACAAAGTGGACCTAATAGACATCTACAGAACTCTCCACCCCAAATCAACAGAGTGTACATTTTTTTCAGCACCACACCACACCTACTCCAAAATTGACCACATAGTTGGAAATAAAGCTCTCCTCAACAAATGTAAAAGAACAGAAATTATAACAAACTGTCACTCAGACCACAGTGCAATCAAACTAGAACTCAGGATTAAGAAACTCACTCAAAACCGCTCAACTACATGGAAACAGAACAACCTGCTCTTGAATAACTATTGGGTACACAATGAAATGAAGGCAGAAATAAAGATGTTCTTTGAAACCAATGACAACAAAGACACAACATACCAGAATCTCTGGGACACGTTCAAAGCAGTGTGTAGAGGGAAATTTATAGCACTAAATGCCCACAAGAGAAAGCAGGAAAGATCCAAAATTGACACCCTAACATCACAATTAAAAGAACTAGAAAAGCAAGAGCAAACACATTCAAAAGCTAGCAGAAGGCTAGAAATAACTAAAATCAGAGCAGAACTGAAGGAAATAGAGACACAGAAAACCCTTCAAAAAATTAATGAATCCAGGAGCTGGTTTTTTGAAAAGATCAACAAAATTGATAGACCGCTAGCAAGACTAATAAAGAAGAAAAGAGAGAAGAATCAAATAGATGCAATAAAAAATGAAAAAGGGGATATCACCACCGATCCCACAGAAATACAATCTACCATCAGAGAATACTACAAACACCTCTATGCAAATATACTAGAAAATCTAGAAGAAATGGATAAATTCCATGACAAATACACCCTCCCAAGACTAAATCAGGAAGAAGTTGAATCTCTGAATAGACCAATAACAGGTTCTGAAATTGTGGCAATAATCAATAGCTTACCAACCAAAAAGAGTCCAGGACCTGATGGATTCACAGCTGAATTCTACCAGAGGTACAAAGAGGAACTGGTACCATTCCTTCTGAAACTATTCCAATCGATAGAAAAAGAGGGAATCCTCCCTAACACATTTTATGAAGCCAGCATCGTCCTGATACCAAAGCCTGGCAGAGACATAACCAAAAAAGAGAATTTCAGACCAATATCCTTGATGAACATTGATGCAAAAATCCTCAATAAAATACTGGCAAACCGAATCCAGCAGCACACCAAAAAGCTTATCCACCAGAATCAAGTGGGCTTCATCCTGGGGAGGTTCAACATATGATGGTTCAACATATGCAAATCAATAAATGTAATCCAGCATATAAACAGAACCAAAGACAAAAACCACATGATTATCTCAATAGATGCAGGAAAGGCCTTTGACAAAATTCAACAACCCTTCGTGCTAAAAACCCTCAATAAATTAGGTATTGATGGGACATATCTCAAAATAATAAGAGCTATCTACGACAAACCCACAGCTAATATCATACTGAATGGGCAAAAGCTGGAAGCATTCCCTCTGAAAACTGGCACACGATAGGGATGCCCTCTCTCACCGCTCCTATTCAACATAGTGCTGGAAGTTCTGGCCAGAGCAATCAGGCAGGAGAAGGAAATAAAGGGTATTCAATTAGGAAAAGAAGAAGTCAAACTGTCCCTGTTTGCAGATGACATGATTTTATATCTAGAAAAACCCATTGTCTCAGACCAAAATCTCCTTAAGCTGATTAGCAACTTCAACAAAGTCTCAGGATACAAAATCAATGTACAAAAATCACAAGCATTCTTGTACACCAATAACAGACAAACAGAGAGCCAAATCATGAGTGAACTCCCATTCACAATTGCTTCAAAGAGAATAATATACCTAGGAATCCAACTTACAAGAGATGTGAAGGACCTTTTCAAGCAGAACTAGAAACCACTGCTCAATGAAATAAAAGAGGATACAAACAAATGGAAGAACATTCCATGCTCATGGGTTGGAAGAATCAATAGTGTGAAAATGGCCATACTTCCCAAGGTAATTTACAGATTCAATGCCATCCCCATCAAAGCTACCAATGACTTTCTTCACAGAATTGGAAAAAACTACTTTAAAGTTCATATGGAACCAAAAAAGAGCCCGCATTGCCAAGTCAATCCTAAGCCAAAAGAACAAACTGGAGGCATCACACTACCTGACTTCAAACTATACTACAAGGCTACAGTAACCAAAACAGCATGGTACTGGTACCACAACAGAGACATAGATCAATGGAACAGAACAGAGCCCTCAGAAATGATGCCGCATATCTACAACTACCTGATCTTTGACAAACCTGACAAAAACAGGAAGTGGGGAAAGGATACCCTATTTAATAAATCGTGCTGGGAAAACTGGCTAGCCATATGTGCAAAGCTGAAACTGGATCCCTTCCTTACACCTTATATAAAAATTAATTCAAGATGGATTAAAGACTTAAACATTAGACCTAAAACCATTAAAATCCTACAAGAAAACCTAGGCAATACCATTCAGGACATAGGCATGAGCAAGGACTTCATGTCTAAAACACCAAAAGCAATGGCAAAGAAAGCCAAAATTGACAAATGGGATCTAATTAAGCTAAAGAGCTTCTGAACAGCAAAAGAAACTACCATCAGAGTGAACAGGCAACCTACAGAATAGGAGAAAATTTTTGCAACCTACTCATATGACAAAGAGCTAATATCCAGAATCTACAATGAACTCAAACAAATTTACAAGAAAAAAACAAACAACCCCATCAAACAGTGGGCAAAGGGCATGAACAGACACTTCTCAAAAGAAGACATTTATGCAGCCAAAAAATACACGAAGAAATGCTCATCATCACTGGCCATCAGAGAAATGCAAATCAAAACCACAGTGAGATACCATCTCACACCAGTTAGAATCGCCATCATTAAAAAAGCAGGAAACAAAAGGTGCGGGAGAGGATATGGAGAAATAGGAACACTTTTACACTGTTGGTGGGACTGTAAATTAGTTCAAACATTGTGGAAGTCAGTGTGGTGAATCCTCAGGGATCTTGAACTAGAAATACCATTTGACCCAGCCATCCCATTACTGGGTATTCAACCAAAGGACTATAAATCATGCTGCTATAAAGACATATGCACACATATGTTTATTGCAGCAATATTCACAATAGCAAAGAGTTGGAACCAACCCAAATGTCCAACAACGATAAACTGGATTAAGAAAATGTGGCACATATACACCATGGAATATTATGCAGCCACAAAAAATGGTGAGTTCGTGTCCTTTGTGGGGACATGGATGAAACTGGAAAACATCATTCCCAGTAAACTATCACAAGGACAAAAAACCAAACACCGCATGTTCTCACTCATAGGTGGGAATTGAACAATGAGAATTCATGGACATAGGAAGGGGAGCATCACACTCTGGGGACTGTTGAGGGGTGGGGGGAGGGGGGAGGAACAACATTATGATATATACCTAATGTTAAATGACGAGTTAATGGGTGCAGGGAATCAACATGGCACATGGATACATAGGTAACAAACCTGCACATTGTGCACATGTACTCTAAAACCTAAAGTATAATAAAAAAAAGAAAAAAAAGCATAAAAATAATATTCCCTATAAAAAAAAAAACTACGCGGAAGCATTCTGTGAAACTTCTTTCTCATCTGTGCATTCAACTAACAGAGTTGAACATTACTTTTGATTGAGCAGATTGGAAACACTCTATTTGTAGAATCTGCAATTGGACATTTGGAGAACATTGAGGCCTATGGTGAAAAACGAATATCTTCCCAAAAATACTACACAGAAGCATTCTGTGAAACTACTTTCTGATCTGTGCATTCAACTAGCAGAATTGAACATTACTTTTGCTTGAGCAGTTTTGAAACACTCTGTAGAATCTGCAAGTGGACATTTGGAGAAAATTGAGGCCTATGGTGAAAAAACAAATATCTTCCCCTAAAAACTACACGGAAGCATTCTGTGAAACTTCTTACTGATCTGTGCATTGAACTAACAGAATTTAACCTTAGTTTTGTTTGAGCAGTTTTGAAACACTCTATTTCTAGAATCTGCAAAGGGACATTTGGAGAACATTGAGGCGTACGGTGAAACACGAAATATCTTCCTCTAAAAACTACAGGGAAGCATTCTGTGAATCTACGTTCCAATCTGTGCATTCAACTAAGAGAGTTTAACATTACTTTTGATTGAGCAGTTTGGAAACACTCTATTTGTAGAATCTGCAAGTGGATATTTGGAGAACATTGAGGCCTACCGTGAAAGACGAAATATCTTCCCATAAACACTACACAGAAGCATTCTGTGACACTTCTTTCTATTCTGTTCATTCATCTCACAAAGTAGAACCTTTCTTTTGACTGAGCAGTTTTGAATCACTCCTTTGTAGAATCTGCAAGTGGACATTTGGAGCCCTTTGAGGTCTATCATGGTAAAAGGTACATCTTCAAATAAAAACTACACAGAAGCATTCTGTGAAACTAGTTTCCAATCTGTGCATTCAACTAACAGAGTTGAACCTTACTTTTCATTGAGTAGATTTGAAACACTCTATTTGTAGAATCTGCAAGTGGACATAGGGAGAATATTGAGGCCTTCGGTGAAAAACGAAATATCATCCCATAAAAGCTACACAGAAGCATTCTGTAAAACTTCATTCGGATCTGGGCATTCAACTAACAGAGTTTAACCTTACTTTTGATTGAACAGTTTTGAAAAACTCTTTCTGTATAAACTGCAAGTGGACATTTGGAGCGCTTTGAGCCTATCGTGGAAAAACGAATATCTTCAAATAAAAACTACACAGAAGCATTGTGTGAAACTTCTTTAGGATCTGTGCATTCAACTAAGAGAGTTCAACTTTGCTTTTGATTGAGCAGTTTTGAATCACTCTTTTTGTAGAATCTGCAAGTGGACATTTGGAGAATATTGAGGCCTATGGTGAAAAAAGTAATATCTTTCCCTAAAAACCACACGGAAGCATTCTGTGAAACTTCTTTCTGATCTGTGCATTCAACTAACAGAGTTTAACCTTAGTTTTGATT
>NW_026652663.1:0-8304 GCF_009828535.3 Hylobates moloch
ACACACACACACACACACACACACACACAGACACACTCAATGGAAGGCTATGCAAAAGAAAAGGAAGGAAAAAAAAGACATGGAGCCTCCTTTCTTTCCAGCCCTGAAGCCTGGGTGTGCCCCAGACTTGCCCCATACACAGGAAGGCCCAGGAGGACCCTGCCACTTCCGCCTGTGCCCTCAGGCAACACGTGGGAGCCCACACAGACTGAAGTAAGAAATGGATTCAGCCCCCATCAGCCTACTGCAGCCTCATGAGTGATCCCAGGTATGACCAGCAGAAAACCACCAGGCAACACAAGAATTAAGAGAACTCATAAATCATTATTTTCTTAAGACACCATGTATTGGGACGGTTGTCTTACACCGCAATAGGTAACTGAAACACATCCTGCAGTAAGAACCAGCTGAAATACAGAAAGTTGTATGAGATGCTACTTAAACACAGATTTAACTCCAAACAGAGTGGAGCCTTTCCATGTATTTTTCTTAACCTATTCACCCTCAAAACAGCACTGAGCACAGCAGTCAGACCCTAAAGCAGGGGTGTCCAATCTTTTGACCTCCCTGGGCCACACTGGAAGAAGAACTGGCTTGGGCCACACATAAAATACACCAATGCTAACAACAGCTGATAAGCTTAGAAAAAATCTCATAACGTTTACAAATTTGTGTTGGGCCACATTCAAAGCCGCTGTGGGCCACCGGCTAGACAAGCTTGCCCTATCTCACACTGTTCCCTGTCAGACTGTAAACACTACTCAGAATCACATAATCTCATCTCAGCTCCAAGTGGAAGCTTGCTCAGCACGACAGCCAACCTGATCCCACTGCAGATGTTCCAACAGCCTGGCAGTAGATGGCCCAGGGAAAAGCCTCATCGAATGCTGAATACCTGTGAGATCATTTCTTATGAAGCCAAGTGAACAACACTATGTTAATTTTCAAATTTTGGTGTGGAAATCACATTCTCAGATGCTTCCCAAGCTTTCTGGGGGATGCTATGAATTCTGTCTTATAGGTAACAAGTCTGGAAACCAAAATAATCAAGATTTAATAAAATGGCCTCAAAAGTGACAACTCTCCTTCCCTGATGACAGACCATGTTTGCTTTCCTTTTTACTAGATGATTAACTCAATTCTTTCAACAACTCTGTCCAGTGATGACTATTTTGTTGGCTGGTCAGAAAACTGAATTCTTAAAGTGGCTGAAAAGCCTGGAGAAAGGGGAAATTCCAGAGCTGGTTTTTGTAGAAAATCTCAGATTCTGTTTGACAAGACACATACGTTCAATCCCAGGCCATCTTATCACATAGTCTAAACCCTCGTGTCATCACCTCCTGACGTTTCCATCAGCAGAGGCAGAGCTCTCACGTTAAAGAGCATGAGGCCGAATCACTGGCTGCAAAGCACAGAACACAGACATCCTTGGCCACACAAGAGTGAGAGCTACTGAGCCCAGCCAGGGTGCAGGGGAGCCTCCCAGATGAGAGGCCTGCGCTTGGTCCCACAGGGCGTAGCCTTACGGTACTACTGAGACACTCTGCACAAGAAATGGCTCCAGGATTTTCTGAAACTCACTTTCAAAATATTCCAAGCTCTTATGTCTTGTGTATGCCTTAATAATTGGGTATGTTCACTCAAGAAAGGGAAGAGCAGTGGTAAGCCAAGTAGGAGGGGTTTCACCACAATTCTTCCTGGGCAGTGTCTGTGGAAATAAGAAACAGGCGCAGGTGGTCTCTCCGCAGAAACCCAATGTTTTTTTTTTTTTTTTTAACTTTGTTTTAGGTTCGGGTTGCAGGTTTGTTACATAGGTAAACTTATGTCATGAGGGTTTGTCAAACAGATTATTTCATCACCCAGGTATTAAGCCCAGTACCCAATAGTTATTTTTTCTGTTCCTCTCCCTCCTCCCACCCCCCACCCTCAAGCAGACCCCAGCGTCTGTTGTGCCCTTTCTGTGTCCATGTGTTCTCATCATTTAGTTCCCACTTATAAGTGACAACATGCAGTATTTGGTTTTCTGTCCCTGTATTAGTTTGTTAAGGATAATGGCCTCCAGGCTCTATCCATGTTCCATAAAAGACATGATCTGATCACTCGAACCTGGGAGGTGCAGGTTGCAGTGAGATAAAATGGCGCCACTGCACGCCAGCCTGTGTGACAAAGTGAGACTCCATCTCAAAAAAAAGACATGATCTCATTCTTTTTCATGGCTGCATAGTAGTCCATGGTGTATATGTACCACATTTTCTTTATCCAATCTGTCAACGATTGGGGATTCCATGTCTTTTTCTGTGAATGGTGCTGCAATGGACATTCGCCCACATGTGTCTTTATGGTAGAATGGTTTCTATTCCTCTGGGTATATACCCAGTAACGAGACTGCTGGGTCAAATGGTAGTTCTGGTTTCAGCTCTTTGAGGAATTGCCACACTGCTTTCCACAGGGTTGAACTAATTTACACTCCCGCCAACAGTATATAAATGCTCCCTTTAATTCACAGACTCGCCAGCATCTGTTATTTTTTAACCTTTTCGTAACAGCCATGCTGACTGGTGAGAGGTGGTATCTCGCTGTGAGAAACCCAGTTTTCATGATCAGCTGGTTTCCGCTTGCTGCAATCAGCAGACTCTTGTTGAAAAGGCTGCCATCTTACCTTGGCTAACCCGAGCTGTTTCCTATATCTGTCATGAGGGCGCTGAGACATGTCTAGACAGAGGTGTGGCGCAGTCAACTGGACACCATCCATGACTCGGCCCTAACAAAGCAGCTCTCTTGAATGTGTGCTATGGGTACACCAAGTCCCACTTCCAGGGGCACCCAGGGCAGGGGTCAGCAAAGGCTTTCTAGAAGGGTCCAGATGACACACACTTTAGGCTTTGCAAACCACTTATGGCCTCTGTCACATCATCTTGTTGCTGCTGTGAACAACCCTTTAAGAATGTGAAGACCATCCTTTGCAATCTGGTTGCACAAAGAGAGACCACAGGCTGGATTAGGTCCACTGATTGTGGTTTGCCAGCCAGCCCCTGGCCTGGAGCTTTGCCAGTGTGCAGGCTGGATGCCCAGCCATGGCTCCTTCTGCTAAGACACCCTCTCCTCTATGAGAGACTCCAAGATGCCACCCCGAGACTCACTGGATACTCATTGACTCAACTCTCCACCTCGCACCCATTGGTGAGGAAGAGCAGACACCTCATGGGGACAGTCCACACATCCCCCTTCGTGTCTCACATCGAAACACAAGTGTCCGCTCCACGTGGGAGCTCAGCATTCTCTCAGGAGTGGGTGGAGTGCTGCTCCAGATTCCCGCTGCAGGGACCAGCGCTGGCCCAGCAGTACCGGGAGCCCCCTCCTCCTGAGTACAGTGGCGGCGCCCAGAGCAGCAGACCTCACACCACTGCTTCCACTGGGGAAAGGCCGGCGATGCTCAATGCAACCTTAGCCAGCAACTCAGGGGAGCGACGCTTTCAAACAACCCAGTGTGCAGCTGCCATGGTCACCCATGCTCCCTCTCAGGCCACGGCACACACCAGTCCCTGCTGCCTGCTCCCCTCTACCCTGTTCCTGACTCATCCCTCCTCAGCCTGACAAGTCCACATTGCCTGGGGGCCTCTATAAATCCTCCATGGCACAAAACCTCCCTCAACCAGGAAAGCTCCCAAAGGCTCCAAGCAGCAAGAGTTGCAGGTTTTTTGCAAATTGGTGAGTACAGCTCCACGCATCCCATCCTGACTACCCCCAGCGGCTGCATGTCCACCTGCTGCTGCCTCTTGCAAACTACAACTTGTTCAAAAGCAGGTGGGGAGCCTGGGCAACATGGCAAATCCCTGTCTCTACAAAAAACAAAAATCAGTTAGGCACGGTGGTGTGCTTGTGGTACCGCCTATTCCGGAGGCTGAGGTGGGAGGATCACTTGAGCCCAGGAGGTCAAGACTGCAGTGAGGCATGATCGTACCACTGCACTCCAGTGTGGGTGACAGAACAAGACTCTCTCAAAACAAAAAAACAAAAAAAGAAATTGTCCTTGCAACCAACTGCTGTGCTCTGTTTATCTGAAAGCCCTGTGTTTATCTGATTTCTATTCTGTTCACAGTGCTCACTACACTCATTGGTTTAAAAAAATAAGTCCTACATCAAACCAGATTCCAACAATTCCAACATACTCTGTCCACTCTTAACATGTTTTAGAGTTTTTTGTTTTTTTTTTTTTGATACGGGTTCTTGCTCTGTCACCCAGGCCAGAGTGCAGTGGCACGATCTCAGCTCACGGCAACCTCCGCCTCCCAGGTTACAAGCGATTCTCCTGCCTCAGCCTCCTGAGTAGCTGGGACTACAGGTGCCCGCCGCTGTGCCTGGCTAATTTTTGTATTTTTTTTTTTTAGTAGAGATGGGGTTTCACCATCTTGGCCAGGCTGGTCTCGAACTCCTGACCTTGTGATCCACCTGCCTCGGCCTCCAAAGTGCTAGGATTACAGGCATGAGCCACCGCGCCCGGCCCAGAGCTTCTTTTGTGCAGCATTTTCTCTTGCTCTCAATTTAATTTCTTGCTCTAAGGGAAAAGACAGCAATAAAAACACACAGCTCTTTAAAAAAAAAAAAAAAAAAGGCTGGATGCCACGGCTCACATCTGTAATCCCAACATTTTGGGAGGCTGAAGTGGTACAATCGCTTCAGCCCAGGAGCTCAAGACCAGCCTAGGCAACACAGTGAGACCTGTTTCTATAGAAAATACAAAAATTAGTCAGGTGTGATGGTGCACGCCTGTGGTTTCAGCTACTCCAGAGGCCGGCGGGATCGCTTGAGCCAGGAGGTTGAGGCCGCAGTGAGACCTGACCAAGCCACTGCACTCAAGTCTGGAGGAGGAGAAACACCCTGTTTCCAAAAATTAAAAAAAAGGGCACACAGAACAAAGAGGCAGTGGGACTGTAAGAGAAGGTCTTCATGCTCGCCTGGAGGGAATAAGGGTTGCATAGGGACTTGGGAGTCAATCAAGATGTGAGCAGCAGGGGAGACCCTCCACTGGCACCCATTCCTCCCCAGCAAGCCCACAGCTGCCCCCACAATTATCATATCACTACCAAGCTCTGGCCTGACAATCTACCCTAGAAAGGACCAACGACACCAGATCACAGCATAAGCACCCCAACCCCAAGAAGTTTTCCCAGAAGAGAATATGAAACAATAATCTTCAAAGGGCTGGTCTCCAAACAAAAGGCAGTGCAGCGACCTACACCTAGGTATGCCCGAGAAATGCCCACACGTCTCCATGATACTCGCATGTCCGTGTTCACAGCAGCGCTGCAAAGGGCCAGAGACCATTCAGGTGTCCATCAGCTGATGGGTGCACGACCTCCACGGCCCTGCCACAGGGAGGGCTGTGCTCTGATGCCTGCTGCAGCAAGGGTGCGCCTCCATGGCACCAAGCTCTGCCGCAGCATGGGTGCGCCTCAACAGCACCAAGCTCTGCCGTATCAGACACAAAGGCCCACAGATTGTCCTTCACATGAACGTCTGGAACAGGCAGATAAATCCACAGACAGAAAACAAGACTACTCGTTGCCAGGGTGGAAAGAGGATCCTGGGAGAGGAGGGAGTGTGGTCACAGAAGGACAACCAGGGGCATCCTTGTGTTGACGCAAGGATTTTAAGGTCCCGACTGTGGGACACAGGAATCTGCATCTGTGTCAACTGTACAGAACTCAATACCCCTTCCAAGTAAGGCTGAAACAGGTGTCTAAGCCCAGAGGGTTTCATCAATGCCGATATACACCCTAGGGGTGACACTGTTCAGTGCGCAAAATGCCACCACTGGGGAAGCTCGGCAATGTGTACAAGGGACTGCTCCCTGTTCTTTCTTACATCTCATGTCATCTATGGTTATCTCAGAAGAAAACAAACAAAAACCAAACGCGGGGGGCCCAGCCCACCTCAAACCCCAGATGCAGGATGGACGCTCACAGAGGTTAGGGGCCTGGCCCCTTCAGGAAGAGCCAGGCCAAGACCATCCAGTAACGAGAACACAAATCGTCTGGCTTCAGAGCTCTCACTGAGAAAGAATCTCAGGTATGGCAGGAAGAAGACACGCTGCTGTTCAACTGGAAAAGGATCAGACTCAGTTAAATGCTCTTTTCATTCTTCCCTGCGCCCCTCCACGCCCTGCAGCTGGGGTGGAGCTTTTTCTTCTCAGGACTCAGGCGAGGGGAGCCCGTGTCCAGGGGTGGCCAGCAGGCACTTTAGTGTGGGCCTGTGCCCAACTATGTGGCAGCTCTGAGGATGAGGAGATGCTTCTGGAAGGAGCTGTGAGCCACAGTACAGTCCGGAAGGGGAGAGAGGCATGCCCGGTACCTGCCCCAGCCACACCCTGGGCCCAGTTAGGAACCTACAGGATCCTGAGCCCTCCAGCCATTATCCAGGGCAAAGATGGCAAAAGGCTCCTGCAAGATGACGCCCGGGGCCTTGAGGCAAATTCCCCCCACAGAGCAAAGAAGACCAGAGGCCTGGAGCACACTCCACACACCTCCTGCTGATGGAAACAGCCCAGCAGCGACCACGGGGCCTTCCAGGCAGCTCAGAGTCACCACACACGTTTGACAAATGACCGACTGAAGCCCAGGACGTCCAGGTGAGCTCAGCATCCTCCCCTGACCTGCACCCACCTCGCCTTGCTCCTCCACGGCAGGACCCAAGTGCAGAACGGAGCTTTCATCACGGTGACTGCTGTGCTGGGAAAGGTTTCCATGATGCCGGTCAGAGGCAGCCGAAGGTGGCGGCAACCTCCCTGCCGATGTCAGCCCCAGACGACCCCCAGGCCGGCTCCTGAGTGCTCAGTACAGAAGCCTCTCAAAAGGCCAAGCCTCCCCTCCATTCACCCCACGGCACTCAACACACCCAAGAACAAAACCCTGCAGGCGCCACGAGACACCCAAGAACCGAGGCCCGCAGACACCACGAGACAACCGCAGGGTTCCGTCCCTTGCTTGAGATCTCCTAGTAGAGAAAAATGACTTTGGCAATGTTATAGCTGCCCCATCTCATGACAAAGAAGACTTGTTCAGGTGAGAAATGTTCAACTACATGCTCACTTACTGAAAACCGCCGAGGGGGAAGACGGGACGAGCATCTTGACTTTCAGGGTGCACATAAGTGGCTGGACCCACCAAGGAAGTGCCAGAAAAAGATGCAACGACTCTCACTACCTCCCAACACTCTTTCACAAATACTCACTGAAGAAAGGCCACCTACACAGAGAGGCAGGTTCAGCATGACATCACTGGGCAATTCTCACAGAACAGAGACAAATAAAGAATAAGAAACAGATGACAGACGAGCACTGTCAGTGTCCATTCTACCATTTGGTGCGTTTTATGTCGTTTAAATCAAGTCGTTCCCTGCACAGACAGGTGTCCAGGTGCTCGGCGCATGGAGGCCGGAGCCACAGAAGGGGCTGCTGACGCCACGAACTTCTCTCTGGTGCCCAGGCTATGTGGTCCGTAGTCTGTGTGCCACCCACAGATGAGTTCTCTCAAGGACCAGGCCAACTCAGATTCCACCACGCTGCAGGAAGGTCCAGGCAGGCGCCGCTCCCCACATTCAAGGATGCTGTGCACTCCCTGCTCACACGACGACACCCAAGGAGGGGTGTGAAGGGCGATGCAGACTCCCTTGCACCCCCTCAGGATGACTAGACGGAGAGGAGAGGTGGTCTCGGGTGTGGAGGGCAATGCGGACTCTCCCTGCACCCCCTCAGGATGACTAGACAGAGAGGAGACGTGGTCTCCATCAAGGCCACGCCCTCTGCCCAGGCCAGCAATGTCCATCACATTCCTGAGTAAACCAAGCTCTTCCACAGGAGGAAAGGGAGGCAGACCTGGCAACTGTGTGACTCCACTGCCATCAAGAGGAACTCCACTGACTGGCCTGTTACAGAACACAAGGCTGCTCCATAGAAATCAGCTGGAAGAAAGAACCCACAGAGGCTCTAAAGATGGGACCAGGCCGGGCGCGGTAGCTCACGCCTGTAATCCCAGCACTTTGGGAGGCTGAGGCGGGCAGATCATGAGGTCAGGAGATCGAGACCATCCTGGCTAACACAGTGAAACCCCTCTCTACTAAAAATACAAAAAATTAGCCGGGCGAGGTGGCGGGCACCTGTAGTCCCAGCTACTCGGGAGGCTGAGGCAGGAGAATGGCGTGAACCCCGGGGGGCAGAGCCTGCAGTGAGCCGAGATCGCGCCACTGCACTCCAGCCTGGGCGACAGCGAGACTCTGTCTCAAAAAAAAAAAAAAAAAAAAAAAAAA
>NW_026652663.1:8404-18902 GCF_009828535.3 Hylobates moloch
AAAAAAAAAAAAAAAAAAAAAAAAAGATGGGACCGGTTTGTCGTGGGCCAAGAACATGGTGAAGCCAGAACTGAGCACTCACACTGAAACCAGGGGTCCCCAGGTGGAATGAGGAACCACAAGGACCACCACGGCGGGCACCCAGCCCTCACGTGCGCACACGGGCGACTGAGGAATCACAAGGACCACCACGGCAGGCACCCGGCCCTCACATGCACACACGGACAACTTTACAACCTGGCCTGGGAAGAAGGACTGGCACCCACTCCCAGGAGGAAAAGCAGCGGCAGCACACGGCAAGATGGATCCTGACACTCAGAGCTGGGGAAAGAGCCACGCATCCTCCTGCAGCCCGAGCCTCTCGCTGAGATTAAGAGCGACTTTGGGGCAGGCGGGGGCGGTGGCAGCGCCCAGCGATGGATGCGGCCACCACTGCAGGGCCTGCTGCCAGTGTGGAGAGCCCGAATCACGGAGCCCCATGCTGCCCCTCACAGCACGGACGGGGTCAGCGAGGAAGTGGCAGGCAGAGTCGGAGACAGCTCGGGGCACCAGCTGCCCACTGAGTCACTGTGAGAAGAGCGAAGGCCACGGCCTGTAAAGGTTTCCAGCTGACAGAGACGCCACTGAAACATGTGCTGGTAAAACAAGATGATGTTGGAGATTTACTAAAATACTAACATTAAGATATTAATACTAAAAATTAAAATACTGAAATTAAAAAATGTTTAAAGAAAGAAACAAATTTTTTTGAAAGCATGAACAAGTGCAAGGAGGAGATGGATTAACGCAAGCTGGTCAAATGCTAGTAAATGCTGAGCCCGGGGACCCAGGACACTGTTCTCTCAGATTTTGTGACTGAAAATATTCCCCCTGCAAAGTTAAACAAATGTTTAGCGTCAGAAAGTCACCCTGTGGCAGGGATTCACTGAAAGTGACTTCCTGCAGCTCCTGCACCACCCCTTCATCAGTGGTCCCTGTTCATGGACCCCAGAAGCTCCCAGGTGACCCAGTCCACCTCAGAGAGTGTCACCCACAGAATGCAAGCTAACTGGTGTGTGCCTGCCTATGTACATACACCCCGAGGAAGGCACAGCACCCACAGTACATGTGTTCACCGCAAGGAAAGAATCTTCAAGTCATCGTTCCTCTGCCCCCATTATCGCTGTCATAAAGAACTCTTCTACCACTGTAGATCACCGGGGTTCAAATAAAGCCCTTCTGAGGGGAGGCCCTGTGGGAATGACAGAAGCAATGGAAAAGGCCCTCACAGATCGTCCAATGCAAGTGGAAAATTAAGACATTTACCCAAGATTGTGAAGCAATTTAATAGTTGAACTTGGACAAAAACACCTATTTCCAAAATTATCCCCAAATAAGTGGTAAGGCTGTGGTAAGCGGCAGCGTCCAACACAGCAACACTGGACCCCGGGCTAGAATAACCCACACAGTGATACGGATGCGCAGGAAGCTCAATTCCAAAACACACGCCTTCAACCGGGGGCAACCTGAACAGTGGGCCAGGCCACCCTCCCCAGCACCGCAGTCCACACCCAGCTGCTCCTTCGAGCGGTGCACTGCCTGAGTCACAGGAAAAGCCCAGTTCTGCTGAGTGGACGGCTGCAAGGGGAGACTAAATATGGCTCATAGCAGTACCAGACACCAGCGATTCGAGAGAAAACATCAGCATGTGACTGAGGCTGACGTCGGAAGTTCACATTCCCACGAGCTGCTTTGCTTTACAAAATCAAAACATTATGTAGCTCTCGCTGATGCATGAGGAAGACCCGCAGGAATGCTGTGCAGACACAACCGCACGTGGGAGGCATGCACACGACACTCCTCCCATACCTACCTGGGACCCCCCCAGGAACCCAGCACCCGGGGACACCTGACAAATGCCTGTGTATGGTTACGAGACTGGTAGAACCTTATTCTTACTTTTAATTCGAGCTGCTATTAATTACACTTGACACAGAAGTGGGGCCTGAGTCTCGGCAGGCGGTCCACACGGGACAGGGTCCTGAGGAACGGCGACCAAGCGGGCTGGGGCCCTGGCCCACTCGACATCTCCAGAAGGGTCTGATGACCACAATACCTGCAGGACAGGAGCTCCACACTTCTGCAAAGCCAGAGTGGAGACAACACGCAAGTGCGAGGGCCCACAGAGAGGGGGTGTTACCCGAGACAAAAATGATAAATAATTTTACTGGTGATTTTCTTCACCTTCCCCTTCCCCTCTCCCCATGACATCCCTTAAAGAGATCCTTTATTCGTGGCAATTCTTTTTAAAAACATTAATATCAGACTTTAAAGATTTATAGTATTTTCACAGAAATCAATGAGATTTTATGCTTACTGAGCCTAGTAATTCTCTTCACTTAAAAAAATATTCCTAGAGAGCCGAGGTCAGTGAGTTACGGCTCACCATGTGTTTTTGTAAAAAAAAAAAAAAAAAAATTGAAACATAATCACACTCACTTGTTTACATATAATCTGTGACTACTTTTGTTCTACATGGACAAAGCTGAATAATATAACAGGAACTGTACATCCAGAAAAGCCTAAAATATTACTAATCAGCCCAGTACAGAAAGAGCCTGTCAAGCCCGGCTCTGTGAGAGAATTCAGAGCCAATGGCCTCTGCCAGCTGCTGTGTGTGTGAGCTACACTCTGTCCTACGCTTCCAGGATGCGCCATCTACAGAGCAAGGACAGCTGTGGGAACAGCTGCTCAGGCCATCTCCCGCGTGCTACCACCAGAGGAGAAAAGCTGCTACAGAGAGCATCGGGAAAAGCACTTCAACTCTGTTCAGGTAAGGACCAGAAAAAAACAGGAACTAAAGCACGCCAGCTGAAGAACTCCATGATGAACATGTACACACACGTGTGCACAGAGCTGACCCCAAACACCACGGCTTGGCTGCACACAGCCAGTCACCCATCGATTTGTTTTCAACAAACACACTGAAAAACTTATTAGAGATTTGTGACAATTTGAAAAGAATTACAGACAAACCTTACAGCCCAGAAATACCGAAAAAAGTCAGAAAAACTTAAGCATGTCATGAATGTACAAAATATATGTAGATATTAGTCTATCATTTACTACCACAAATTATACACAAATTATAAAAAATTAACATTCATAAAAACTTACAGAGACTGTACATGGCATCGTTCAGTAGAGGGAAATGTAAACAGATGTAAAGTCTCAGGCTGAAGCAGAATTGTATACAACTCAGTGTGGTACATACCACACTGCACGCTGTAATGAGCTCACAGCCACAGCCTGTGCTACCACGGTGAGCTCAAGTGTTTCGGTATCCGCTTAAAACACCGTGTGACACTAATCATCTCCGCGTGAGCAGCTGGTCTCTCCAGAAATTGTGTATCGCAGTAAACAAATTATCGCAAGTCTTAAGCTAGTTGCGGTAGCATGGGCCTAGAGTCCCAGCTACTCTCAGAAGGCTGAGAAAAATGGATCACTTGAGGCCGGGAGTCCAAGACTGCAGGGCACTATGGTCATGCCTGTGACAAGCCGCTGCACTCCTGCCCAGGCAACACAGCAAGACTCCATCTCTTTTTTTTTTTGGAGATGGAGTTTCACTCTTGTCGCCCGGGCTGGACTGCAGTGGCACGATCTTGGCTCATTGCAACCTCTGCCTCCCAGGCCCAAGCGACTCTCCTGTCTCAGCCTCCCGAGTAGCTGGGATTACAGACGCCCGCCACCACACCCAGTTAATTTTTGAATTTTTAGTAGACACAGGGGTTTCACCATGTTGGCCAGGCTGGTCTCAAACTCCCGACCTCAAGTGATCCTCCCACCTTGGCCTCCCAAAGTGCTGAGATTACAGGCACGAGCCACTGCACCCAACCGACTCCGTCTCTTAAAAAAAAAAAAAAAAAATGATCTTGCAGTTCTCAAGTCTTTTTCATTGTCTTTACTCAATACCATAAACCCTAAATGACACCACAGACCCACACAAAGTGCCACTAGTGATGCTGGCAGTGCTCCCAAGAAGCAGAGTTCCAAGGAGTTGTGACTTTAGGAAAAGCTAAACTTGTGTGACGCACCGCAGCCTGTGCTCTGTTGCTGTGGATGCTTTTCAAAATGGATAAATACAGCAGAAGGGCCATCACAAAAAAAAAAAATCAGGACATCCGTGAAGTCATCACCACAGCTACAGCAACAGGCATGAACTTTTTTTGTGAAATACCTTTTTATCTCACTGAAAATGCAGCTTAAAAATTAATTCCCAAACAGCACGGATATATGAAAATGTGTGGGTGCAGGATTGCTATAAGAAAGGCACATACCAATAGAATCTAGTTTGATTCCAGAAAAATGAAGCCATTATACAACTGAAAGTAAAAGTTAGGAGAAGGAGCTGGAGAAGTGGTTGCCAGCAAAGGATGGTTTGATAGTTTTAGAAAAGGTTTGGCTTTAACAATGTCAAAGTAACAGGAGAAGCAGCTTCTGCCAACCAAGAAGTAGCAGATGAGGTCCCAGACAACATGAGGAATATCATTGAGGAAAAAGGACATGTGCCTGAACAGGGTTTTGTTTTTGTTTTTTTGAGTCAGACTCTCGTTCCGTCACCCAGGCTGGAGTGCAGTGGCATGATCTCAGCTCACTGCAACTTCCACCTCCTGGGTTCAAACAATTATCCTGCCTCAGCCTCCCAAGCAGCTGGGACCACAGGCGCCCACCACCATGCCTGGCTAATTTTTGTATTTTTAGCAGAGACGTGGGTTTCACCATGTTGGCCAGGCTGGTCTCAAACTTCTGGCCTCAAGCGATCCACCCACCTTGGCCTCCCTAAGTGCTGGGATTACAGGCGTGCGCCACGACACCCAGCCCTGCCTGAACGGGTTTTGAATGCAGGTGAAACTTCCCTACTCTGGCGCAAAAAAATGCTGTAAGAACATTTGTTACTAAGAAAGAGAAGTGAGCACTGGGATAGAAGGCAAGAAGGGATAAGCTAATGCTACTGTTTTGTGCAAATGCAGTAGGGTTTATGATCAGGACTACCCTTATCTATAAAGCTGCCTACCCCAGAACCTTGAAGGGAAAAGATAAACATCAGCTGTCAGGTATTGGTTGGGCAACAAGAAGTCTGGAAAGAACCCCTTTTCCGGACTGCTTCCATTGATGCTTTGTCCGTGAAGTCAGCAAGTGCCTTGCCTTGCCAGTAAGGAACTGCCTTTAATGTTCTTTTGACAATGAACAATCACCATGATCCCCAGAACCCGTGAGTTTAACAGCAGAGGTGTCAACGTGGTCTTCCTGTCCCCAAACACAACATCTCTAATTCAGCCTCTAGATCAGGGGTCATAAGGACCTGTGAGGTTCATTATACACAGCACACTATGGAAAGGACTGTCAACACGGGAGAGAGAGAGAGCATCATGAGTGTCTGGAAGATGACCCCATGGAAGATGCCATCATTGTTACAGAAAAAGCCATGAAAGCTGTCAAACCCAAAACAGTGAACTCCTGCTGGAGAAAACCGTGTCTGGAGGCTGTGTCTGATTCCACAGGTTTACAACAGCCCATAAAGGTGATCATGAAGAGACTGCGGACATGTGGGCCGGGGCGGTGGGGGTGGGTAGGGATGAAGGGTTTTATTTCAAAACTCAAGAGCTAAGAGACACCACACTAGAGAAATCAGAAGACAACCTGGTGGTGATGAGTGCTTCTGACCCACACCAGGTGCCAAGGAGGAGGTGGCAGCAGTGCCAGAAAACAAAGTGACATCAGACACCTGCAGAGGGGAGGGGTTCCCACGACTCCCACCTGGTTATAACTTCTTCTACAACACAGACCTGTCTGTGACATGGGCACTGAAACTATAGCCAACAGTGAGGGAGGACTGTGACCATACAGGAACATTTCTAGAGAAATGACGAAGCACTTCCGCAAGTTACACCAAATGCGCCTGCCTCCCCTGCCTCCCCTTCTACCTCCTCCACCCCCACCCCACGAGACAGCACGACCACTCCCTCCTCCTTCTACTCAATGAAATGATGAGGATGAAGACCTTCATGATGACCCACTTCCACTTAATGAATAGTAAACATATTTTCTTAATAACACCTTTTCTCTAGCTTACTTTACTGTAAGAATACAGTATACAATATATACAGCATATAAAATATGAGGGGCGTGGTGGCTCACACTTACAATCCCAGTGCACTGGGAGGCCAAGGCGGAAGGAACACTTGAGCCCAGGAGTTTGAGACCAGCCTGGGCAACATGGCAAGCAAGACCCTGTCTCGGGGGGGGGGGGTGCTTTGTATATGTCAGTGTTGGGTTAAAATGTGTGTTGACTGCTTATGTGATCAGGAAGGCTCTGGTCAACAGAATTAAATACTCGGGGTATCAAAGGTTATATGTGGACCTGACTGTACCAGGGGTCAGTGCCACTAATCCCCAAGTTGTTCAAGGATCAAACATATATAATGATTTCATCAACATATATGTCAACCATATTGATTAGGTCAATATTGATTTGTAATTCTTGATACTAATTTCAAATCATGGCATTGAAGCCTAACCACAAAAACCTCCTCAGAAAATGGCAAAAACATAGAGCTTTAAAGATATTAAGCTAAATGTACGTGCTATAAGGCTACAGATACAGCAGGCTGGAAATAGTCTGGCTGAGAACACACAACTGGCCAGCATGACTAGCAAGTGCTCAAGTAGCTTCTCTTGTTTGAAGACACTGGTGTACACAAAGATTTCCACCTCCTGGGTTCAAGCAGTTCTCCTGTCTCAGCCTCCTGAGTAGCTGGGATTACAGGTGTGTGCCACCATGCCTGGCCAATTTTTTGTCTGTGTATTTTTAGTAGAGATGGGGTTTCATCATGTTGGCCAGGCTGGTCTCAAACTTCAGGCACTGCTGTTTAAAACTCTTTTATCCAGGTTTTAAGGGGTTGGATGGTGGGGCGAGGTGGGGAAGGGCTTTCCAAGGCTGAAAACCTTTTCAGGGGTTGGTGGGTGGGGCTTTCCAAGGCTGAAGACCTTTTTGGGTCAAGGTTCTGATGGCACACTGGGGAGCGTCAAGATGCCTCCTGCAGTCGCAGACAAGCCCAGCTGAGGCATTCACTGTCACTTAGAACTGAAAACTTAGGGTAGTCCATGACCAAAACGTCAGCAGTGCGGACCAGCCCCAGGAAGTCCTTTCTCACTGGCTTCTAGAAGGTGGGGCCAGCCCCCAAGCCTGCCCCGGCACACAGCCATTCTGGGAGCTGCTGGCAGCCAGCGGGCTGTAGAAGGGGTGCACACTATCTGTATGTGTGTCACAGGCTCATGTTTTTTAAATCATATCTTGAAAACCTAGGGCTTTCTGACAAAGACCTTGTGCCAGTTCCTAAGCGGAATAACAATTTTGTAAAATAATTTTAAATGGCTCAAATCAAGTGTTTCCAGTGAACGGGCTTTCATTATACATCAAAAGCTGACCATGGGGAACAGGCCCACAGTGGCCTCCTGCTCCACACCCTGTCAGGGCATCCAAAAGCAGTTCATGTAACTCTGCTTTCGAGGAGTCCAACTTGAACATTTTTTAAGAGACAGAGTCTTGCTCTCTCACCCAGACAGAGCACAATCACGGCTCACCGCAGCCTCAACCTCCTGGGCTCAAGTGACACTTCCGCCTCAGCCACCCGGCTCCTCCTTGAGCTTACAGTTTTCTGCTCCACCACTGCTCTCTGCCTCCCACCTCCAGGTGACTGGGACACGAGCGCCCCAAGCAGCATGGAAGAGCTCCGTGCAGTGCACGGATTTGTGAAGAACGTGCTGGTTCTTGTGATTCACAAAGAACTTGGATTGAGTACAATGGGCAGAGAAGATGTCAGCTGTATTTTTAACATTCTGTTCAGCAAGAAGAATATATATAATAATTTTCCAAAAAATATAATATAAAATTTTTGAAAATGCAGAAAAATAAAAAATTTAGAAAGAAATACACTGCTGCAGACACTGACCTTTTCAGTTTCCCGATCATCATTTCTCAAAACACACACTTTCATCTCTATTTACCAAACACTATTTCTGCATCTCCAAACCCCTCAAGCTTCAATCCAGGTCCAAGTATCAATGGGTATATATAAAGCTCCTCTGCCACCAGAAATTCACTATGGAAAAATGTTATTTCTGGTACCCCAGGTGCGAAACAATGACACCTTTTTTTTTTCTTTTTGAGACGGAGGCTCGCTCTGTCGCCCAGGCTGGAGAGCGATGGCATGATCTCGGCTCACTTCAACACCCACCTCCCAGGTTCAAGCAATTCTCCTGTCTTTGCCTCCTGAGTACTTGGGATTATAGGCATGTGCCACGATGCCAGGCTAATTCTGTATTTTTAGTAGAGACGGGGTTTCTCCGTGTTGGCCAGGCTGGTCTCAAACTCCTGACCTCAGGTGATCCACCCACCTCGGCCTCCCAAAGTGCTGGGATTACAGGCGTGAGCAACTGCGCCTAGCCCAATGATGCCATTTTAACTCCTTTTCTCCTAAGTGGATTAGAGCTCCCTGAGCCTTCAGACAGCTTCCTTGGGGCTACTCTAGAGAACGACCAGCAGTCTCCACCTGCATAAGAAATGGGACACAAGGCATGAAGAGCAGCCCCGGGATCCTGCCCACTGCCTTGGGACTTGTGAAAGCATTTTTGTGTAACGCCAAACAGGTCTTTGTTAAAAGACAATAACCAATAGGAGACAGGTTTCTAGATTTGCAGAAACTCTAGAAATAAATGAAGGAAAGCCTGATGAGCACCTGCCTGCTTTCCAGGGAAGAGAAGTGAGCAAAGGCGGAGGAGAAGGTGGAGGCCTCGCGGGGCGTCTCCTGCACGGGCAGCAGGACTGCGTAACCACCACCAGCACTGGGGCTTACGGGAGGAAGGAGTGTGTGCAGTTCCGGCCCCAAAGGTGACCAGGCCTACACAGGGCAATGCATCTCAGAGGTCGTGGGCACAGGACAGCCGAGGCAGGTAGATGGAGCACGCATCCCTGCTTCCCAGTGTGGGCCCCCTCTGCTGGGCAAGGTTCTAAGGGGCTCCGAGTGAAGCCCCTGAGCACATGGTAAACAATCAATCCAAAAAGGGGTGAGAAGGATGGCTGGGTGAGGTGGCTCACGTCTGTAATCCCAGCACTTTGGGAGGCCGAGGCGGGTGGATCATTTGAGATCAGGAGTTTGAGACCAGCCGGGCCAACATGGCGAAACCCTGTCTCTACTGAAAATTTAAAAAAATAATAATAATAAGCTGGGCATGGTGGCATGCACCGGTAATCCCAGCCACTGGGGAGGCTGAGGCAGGAGAACTGCTTGAACCCAGGAGGTGGAGATTGCAGTGAGGCGAGAACGCGCCACAGCACTCCAGCCTGGGCAACAGAGTGAGACTCTGCCTCAAAAAAACAAACAAACAAACAAAAAACAAAAAGGGGTGAGAAGGGCAAGCAAGGGTTCAGACTATTAGAAGCAAGACACCAAGAAACTCCCAGCACCAACACCTACCAGTTTAGCATTATTGTATAAGGAGCAAGAGCTTTTCACATTGTAACAGCCCCACCATTAAATCATCAATAAAAAGCCAAATTAGGGTAAGTATTCTAGTTTATAAAACATGTGCTATGATTTTCTAATTATCCAAACAAGTAACTTACATGGGATGATAACGCTTTCCAACAAGAGGAGAATGATGAAAGGTGTCAACATCCCCCAGTGTGCCTGTCAGACAATGCACATCACAGAAACCCACCTTCAGAACTCTCATCAGGAAACAGATGCCCTCTGCTACTCACATTCAGACTGGAGAATACTGTCAGCATATACACCCCTCCTTACCGAATTTATACACTGTGTGAACAAGTGTTCACTGAGCACATTGAGGCCCACACGAATGGGGGAAGAGGTAGAGGTCAGATGAGACCCAGGAGGGCGTAACTTACAGCCTCTGCCACAGGCCACTCACGTGGTGACCACAGTCCAGCTGACTGCACTCTCAGGCTATGACCTCTTCATGGGGCTCAGATCATATTTAGTTTTATCTTCAAGGAGTGTGTCTGAGATCGTTTAATTAAAAGAGCTTTACAAACCGTGCAACCAGCCAGCACGACTGTCCAGGCTCAGGGAAGGTGATGGGAAGGGGCCAGTGAGTGGGGCCCAGGCAGGCGCCACCAGAACCGGTGAGGGGGACGCGGCCACCCAGCAGCAGGGCGTACCCAGGGGACAGGCAGTCTGCTCCCACCCATCTCCTCTTTCCCCCGGAGCCCTCGAACCCATCAAATGTATTTAAGGCCACTGACCAGGGCAGGGAGTGACCCAAGCAAAGTTAAAAGGTATCTAGAAATTCCTTGAGCCTCTAACTGCATCTTAAACTAGACAGCCGGGCACCCAAAGTCTAGAAATATTTTTTTTTTTTTTTTTTTTTAAAGACAGAGTCTCGTTCTGTTGCCCAGGCTGGAGGGCAATGGTGCAATCTCGGCTCACTGCAACCT
>NW_026652663.1:19002-28779 GCF_009828535.3 Hylobates moloch
CAATGGTGCAATCTCGGCTCACTGCAACCTCCGCCTCCCAGGTTCAAGCAATTCTCTTGCCTCAGCCTCCTGAATAGCTGGGATCACAGGTGCGTGCCACCAGGCCTGGCTAATTTTTTGTGTTTTTAATAGAGACAGGATTTTGCCATGTTGGCCAGGCTGGTCTCAAACTCCTGACCTCAAGTGATCCACCTTGATCCATCCACTTCGGCCTCCCAAAGTGCTGAGATTACAGGCCTGAGCCACCACACTCGGCCGACAAATAAACGTTTCCCCCCGCCCCCAGTAGACGGGGTCTCACTATGTTGCCCAGGTTGGTCTCAAACTCCTGGGCTCAAGTGATCCTCCTGCCTCGGCCTCCCAAAGCGCTGAGATTATAGGTGTGAGTCACCGTGTTCAGCTGAAATAAACATTTAACCACCACCTTGACATCATATCCAAGAAACAAAAGTACAGTTTTTTTGTTTGTTTGTTTTTTTGAGACAGAGTTTCACTCTTGTTGCCCAGGCTGGAGTGCAGTGGTGTGATCTCGGCTCACTGCAACCTCCGCCTCCCAGGTTCAAGCAATTCTCCTGCCTCAGCCTTGCAAGAAGCTGGGATTACAGGCATGCGCCACTACGCCCGGCTAATTTTTTATTTTTAGTAGAGACAGGGTTTTGCCATGTTGGTCAGGCTAATCTTGAACTCCTGACCTCACGATCTGCCCACCTCGGCCTCTCAAAGTGCTGGGATTACAGGCGTGAGCCACCGCGCCCAGCCTGAAAAGTGTAACTTTTAATAAAGGTAGTTATTCAATTATGCCATATCATATACCTCTCTCTTGTCTGGATTCACCTTTCACACCACCGTAATAGATGTTTTAAAAGCTGGGTGTGGTGGCTCACGGGGACCCACAGCCTAAGGCCAAATAGACGCCTGTGCTGCTGAGTAAAGGGAGAGGTGTGGGCAAGGGTCACTTCAGAGAGGAAGAGGGAGGAGCCACAAGAGCAAAGTGTTCAGCTGGGTGAAAACTCAAGATAACAGGCCCCACCAGAAGCACTGCCATAAGGATTTCCAGGGAACCCCTCCTAGCCATGCCTGCCTTGGCCGCTCTGGAGGGACAGCAGCAGCCCCATACCAATGCTGACCTCCTGAGAGAACAAGACGAGGAGACCTCTGCCATGGCTGTCCCCACACTCTGGGAGAATGTGAGTTCAGAAAGGTGCTGTGTCTACCCTCCCTGATGGGCTGATTTCTGTCTCATTCAAAACCTCAGGGCCATGTCCACTGGACACTGCTGCCTCCTGTGTCTGCAAGAAGGAAGAGCCACGAAGTCCCCATGGAACAAAGCACAGCCAGGAATGGCCAAAGCCCAAGAGCCTCCCATGGTGTCACGTCCAGCCCCTGCCCTCAGACCAGCAAAGCAGCACGTGGAAAGCCAGGAAGGCCCAATGCCAAGAGCCCAATCATGATGGCACCCAGAGGGCAAAGGTGCAGACTCCTCCCTCACCCCCACCTTTCCTGAACACCACCTCCAAGCTCAAGTCATATCTCTGTCTCACAAACACCCGCTAGGGCCCTGTCAAACTCAGCTCCCACTGACGAAGGCACTTCACAAAAGCATCTAGCAAGATAAAGAATCTGAAACTGGGAGGCCGAGGCAGGCAGGTCACCTGAGCTCAGGAGTTCAAGACCAGCCAGGCCAACATGGCAAAACCCTGTCTCTATTAAAAACACAAAAATTAGCCGGGCGTGGTGGCAGGCGCTTGTAATCCCAGCTACTCAGGAGGCTGAGGCAGGAGAATTGCTTGAACCCAGGAGGTGGAGGTTGCAGTGAGCTGAGATGTGCTCCTGCATTCCAGCCTGGGTGACAGAGCAAGACTCCATCTCAAAAACAAACAAACAAAAACAAACAAACATTTCTCAAGGCTGGGCATGGTGGCTCACACCTGTAATCCCAGCACTTTGGGAGGCCAAGTCGGGTGGATCACCTGAGGTCAGGAGTTCGAGACTAGCCTGGCCAACACAGCGAAACCCCATCTCTATTAAAAATATAAAAATTAGCTGGGCGTGGTGGTGCATGGCTGTAATCCCAGCTACTTGGGGGGCTGAGGCGGAGCAGAACGGGATGGGATGAAATGGGACAGGACAACATGGAACAGGACGGGATGGGAATCGGACGGGGCAGGATGGGGCGGGGCAGCTTCTGCAGGAAGGAGCCTCTGCACTGGCAGTGGCACTGACGGCTTCAAAGGAGCTGCGAAGACACAAACTACAGAAAGAATAGAACTCAATGCTTCCCTCCTTTTACCTCAATCAGGTAGCCTTTTGGTCTTACTGCATTTTTGGCAACCTATGTTTAACACCTACAGAAAAGGCAGGCCCACTAGACAGCCCAACAACAACCACTGGAGGTGAGAATGTATGTCTGTAAGAACGTGTGTGCGGGAGCACACAATGAGAAATAGTTTTCTTTTCTTTTCCTTTCTTTATTTTTGAGACTGAGTTTCTGTCGCCCAGGCTGGAGTGCAGTGGCACAATCTCAGCTCAATGAAACCTCTGACTTCTCGGTTCAAGTGATTCTCCTGCCTCAGCCTCCCAAGTAGCTGGAACTACAAGCACACGCCACCACGCCAGGCTAATTTTTGTATTTTCAGTAGAGATGATGTTTCACCATGTTGGCCAGGCTGGTCTTGAACTCTTGACCTCAGGTGATCCACCCGCCTCCGCCTCCCAAAGTGCTGGGATTACAGGTGTGGGCCACCGCACTCGGCCTTGTGAAATGGCGTTTGTTTGTTTGTGTGTTTGTTTGTTTGAGATGGAGTCTCGCGCTGTCACCCAGGCTGGAGTGCAATGGCCCGTCTCAGCTCACTGCACAGGCGTCTGCCACCATGCTCAACTAATTTGTGTATTTTTAGTAGAGACAGGGTTTTGCCATGTTGGCTGGGCTGGTCTCAAACTCCTGACCTCAGGTGATCCGCCCGCTTCAGCCTCCCAAAGTGCTGGGATTATAGGCGTGAGCCACCAGACCCAGCAGACAGAAATGGTTTTCTATGGCAGAGTATCTAAGAGAGAAGAGAGAACTCAAAGGGAGCCCGAAGCACCACCAGAACCTCCTGCCAGGGCCACTTGCTAATGGAGCACACCTCCACCCCACCCTGCAGAGCAGACTGAGCCCACCCACAAGCCAGCAACCGACAGAGGGAAGGGCACCAGAGACACCGAGACCCTGTGGGTATCCCTGCGTCAGAGCCTCAAGCTGCTCCCTACCAATTCCCCAACTCTACTGAGTGAGCAAGAAGACAGTCACCATGTTCCCAACACAACACACTCACAATGCTGCATTTTCACATTTCACTCAAATGCTCTGAAGACTTCACAACTACAAATTCACTTTAGTTAAAATCCATCACGTACAGTCTGCAAAGACAACCCTACTCAGCACCACTTTCACATCTGACTACAGAAAGCTAACATGAGTGGCAGTGGGACCGTGCCAGAGCCTGCCTGCCTCACCCCTGCCGCTGCGCAGCCAGAGGCGGGGAGGCTGGGGATCAGGCCAGACACGAGCGGCTCGCCAAGAGCTCCATTTCTGACCATTCCCTCCTTAGGCAACCCGGTGGTCCCCATTCCCAGGAGGTCGCCACACAGATGCCAAACTTAGTGCACAGTGGACAGTAGTCCAGAACTCCCTGGCTCAAGCCGGTCTCCCACTCAGCCTCCCAGGTAGCTGGGACCACAGGTGTGCGCCGCCATGCCCGCAAACTGGGTCAAATTTGTCTGTGAGAGAAGCAAAGGGGATGCCAGGGTTTCTCCTATTCCTCAGATTTTTGTTTTTAAGTAAAGTCATTACAGATTAGGAAAATATAATACTGGCTTCTAATGAACAATTTATCTTTTAATGTAAGTTTAAAACAAAAGGGAAATCCACACTGCAAGTATTCCATTAACATAATGACTGAAGAAAAATGACTCCATGTTAAAAATCAGTCACTTTTTTTCAAAGCTTGATTATTAACACAGACAATGCACTAATTCTCCCTTCTGAGGACAGCACGACCAATTCCCAATGTTACTCGTGTGTCCAGGGACCGTCCACACTGCCCTGCTGCCCCACCCTTCACCCAAGGGGACGCCGGAAACCCAGCCACTTGCTCCCTAGCAAGGGACCCTCTTTTCTCACCAGGGACAGCGGAGGATAGAGAGCCCGGCACACAGGGCGAGGGTATGGGGGGACAGGGGGCTCTTCCCTGGAAGGATGGCAGTGGCCCACAATGACCTTGCATCCCGAAAGATGCCCTCGGGGAGAAGTGTTTCCAAAAGCAGCCTACAGGACACGAGTCAAGACAGAATCACAAATCTCGTCTCATCCAGGAAACTGACTCCCTTACCTTCTGCTAGGTGGAAAAGCAGACACGCTTATAAGCTACGGGAGTTTTTTATTAAAGAAAACCATTGACTGTTGGATTCCATCAATCCAAAATAGTACTGTAGAATCCTTCCAGACGGCACCATGACTTGTAAACAGCATCTCCATAAAGCAGAAGCCTGAAGACTCAGT
The DNA here is from genome assembly GCF_009828535.3 of Hylobates moloch. Lineage (NCBI taxonomy): Eukaryota > Metazoa > Chordata > Mammalia > Primates > Hylobatidae > Hylobates > Hylobates moloch. The sequence goes on from NW_026652663.1 coordinate 23,543, forward strand.
CCTATCACAGCCAGAGCTGCGTGCGAACGGACAGGCCCTGTCAAGTGTGCCAGCAAGACACTCTGCCCCAGCTCCCCACGCCTTGACCACCGAGTCAAGGGCACGAAGGGCTTGGCAGTGAGGGCAGGAGGGTAGCCCCACCCTGGGCGCCCTGTGTCCACTGGGTGCTCTGGAGGCCGCCCATGGTGAGAGGCCAGGGCTGCTTTCAGACATCCTGGAAGGTGCAGGAGCCACAGAAGGCCCCAGTGACATGGAAGAGGTGTCTGCCCTGCCAAGAGCACGGAGGGTGGGAGAGGTAGGTCACACGGCCACCACCAAACAATGGTGAAGAAGACCCATTAAGGACACTGCTCAGCAAGGAAACACACAGGAAGATCTGGGGTGCCAAGTTTAAGGAAAAAAAAAAAAAAAAGCATCTCTCAAGGGAGAGGCCTGGATGGTGGGAATGCCCCTGGAACAGAAGGAAGGGCTTCATCTGCGGCGAGGGGAGAGCAGAGGGATAGTCAGGCCTCCCATTCTACACCGCAGGTCTGTAAAGTCTCTATGAGGACTGTGCTTGGGCCGGGCATGGTGGCTCACGCCTGTAATCCCAACACTTTGGGAAGCTGAGGCAGGTGAGTCATTTGAGGTCAGGGGTTCAAGACCAGCCTGGCCAACATGGTGAAACCCCGTCTCTACTAAAAATCCAAAAAAATTAGCAGGGTGTAGTGGTGGGTGCCTGTAATCCCAGCTACTGGGGAGGCTGAGGCAGGAGAATCACTTCTTGAACCCAGGAGGCAGAGGCTGCAGTGAGCCGAGACCGTGCCACCGCACTCCAGCCTGGGCAACAGAGCGAGACTCCGTCTCAAAAAAAAAAATGTGCTCATCTTTTAGGTTCCTTTTTTAAACTTCAGACTTACAAAAAAGTTGCAAGAACAGTTCAGAGTCCCTATATGGCCTTATCCAGCTTCCCTAATGCTAACATCATACATAACCACAGTAAAATTATCTAATTCCAAAATCAGCACTAACACCAGACTATTCACCACCACAAAGACCTGACTCCGACGCAGTCACCCTGCTCCAGGGCCCACGCGGGTGGCAATGGGTGCTCTCTTCTATGAGGTTGATTTTTTTTTTGGGGGGGGGGGGGGGACAGAGTCTTGCTCTGTTGGTCAGGTCTTGAACTCCTGACCTCGTGATCCACCCGCCTCGGCCTCCCAAAGTACTGGGATTATATGCGTGAGCCACCACGCCCAGCCTCCATGAGGTTGATTTTTAGTGTCTTGAAAATCGACATGGAACAGAAAGGACGCCAGATCTGCGTTTCCCTGTGGTGCTGTCTAACACACACAGGTCACAGAAAAGCCCACGAGATAATGAAAAAGCCTGAATGCTGTATGTGTGTCTCTGACTGGGAATAAGGATCACTGGAAAATATTTGCACCTGAGAAGATGGGGCTGAAGGAGGCTGCACAGAGCACAGGGGACCCCCTTGGAGGTTTAGTGGACAAGACGTCATCCACACAAAGAAGAGCCGACAGGTCCCGGGCTCACACAGGACTGGAATGGTGCCACTGCCCAGCCAGATCCCTGTCCACAGCCCTGGGAAGAAGGTTCTGGAAGCCCCTGCCATAGCCGGGGGAATGATGAACCCAAAACTGAGCCAAGCTCCAGTCTGTCTTACAAATTCTAAAAGCAACAGTTGAAAGGGGCAAAAAGGTTCCAAGGAACTACCTGGATCCCAGAACAAAGCCCAAGAAGATTTACAGGAATATACAATTATCCAGCACATAATGAGGTAAAATTCACAATGTCCAGCATCCAGTCAAATATTCTCAGGCATGGAAGGTGGAACAATTTGAGCAAAAAATAAATAGGACAGCAGTGGATTACAGTGCTGGAGTGCAGTGGTACAACAGCCTCCAGGGCTCAGACAATCCTCCCACCTCAGCCTTCTGAGTGGCTGGGATGACAGACACACGCCACTAGGTCTGGCTAATTTTTTTTTACTTTTAGTAGAAATGAGGTCTCGTTACGTTGCCCAGTCTGGTCTCAAACTCCTGGGCTCAATCAATCTTCCCACCTTCGCTTCCTACAGTGCTGGGATTACAGGCGTGAGCCATCACACCTGACCTACAACTTTGCCGTAAACCTAAAATTTTTCAAAAATAAAAAGTATATTGAAAAAAATTCCTGGGCATGTAAATAAGAAAATACGATTACATAGGGGAAAAAAATCCATCAAAAGCAACCCAGAATTGACACAGAAGGCAAAATTAGTAGATGCAGACATGAAATCGTGTAACTCAGTTCCTCCCCACAGTCAAAAACTAAAAACATGGAAGCTAGGAAAACACACTGAAATGAACCTCTAGAGATGCAGACGACGCTGTGTGAGATGAAAACCACACTGGGTGGGATTCACAGAAGAACAGACATTCAAAAGATCTGTGAACTCAGAGAAACGGCATGTCAACAACTCAAATATGGGCAAAAACACCGAGTGTGGCGTGGAGCTCCGAGAGAGAGAAGATCACTGGGGCAAAAACCGAGTGTGGCGTGGGTGAGGCAGGAGACTAACCTACAGTAAGGGATGCTCCCAAAAGAGGTAGAGGGCAGAAAAAAATACGTGAATGAATAAAGCCTGAATATTTCCACATTTTGATGAAAACTGTAAACTCTAGTGATCCAAAAAGCTCGACAAATCCCAATCACAAAACATGGAGAACCAGACCAAGGCACATCACAGAGGTGAAAAGAAAATCTTAAAGGCAGTCAAAGGTGAGAAACTAGGTAAAGAAGAACAGGCAATGGGGACAACAGGTTCTCGGGGAAACAGCGAGCACGCAGCCAGGGGCCAGCACCCGTAAGTCCTGCAGAAAAACACCTGTGAAAATCTTTCAAAAACAATGCTGCTGGTAATGGCTGTCTAACTCTGGGGAGGAGGTTCCTGGAGCTCTGCGCTGCTCCCCACACACCCTGCCCTCCGCATCTGACTGTGCATATCCTTTGCAAAATCCTTTCCACGACACTGGTGAACATGTGTCACCGATTTGTGTGAGCCACTCTCACAAAATTATTGAACCCGGCCAGGCGCAGTGACTGACGCCTGTAATGCCAGCACTTTGGGAGGCCGAGGCGGGTGGATCACGAGGTCAGGACATCGAGACCATCCTGGCTAACACGGCGAAACCCCGTCTCTACTAAAAATACAAAAAATTAGCTGGGCGTGGTGGCGGGCACCTGTAGTCCCAGCTAATCGGGAGGATGAGGCAGGAGAATGGCTTGAACCCGGGAGGTGGAGCTTGCAGTGAGCCGAGATCGTGCCACTGCACTCCAGCCTGAGCAACAGAGCGAGACTCCATCTCAAAAAAAAAAAAAAAAATGACTGAACCCAAGGCGGGGTCATGGAAACGCAGATTCAGGGCAGGTCGGTGAGAAGCACAGCTACAGGAACCCAGGCTTGCAGTGGGCGCTGGAAGTGCTGGCGGTCTTGTGGGGCTCAGTCCTCACCCCAGGGGATCCCGTGCCGTCTTCAGGTAGACAGTTTCCAGGCTGCACTGGATTGGGGGACACCCAGCTGGTGTCCGCTACAGAACTGACTGCCTCCCTGCTGTTGGGGAGAAAGCCCACACAACTGGTCACAGAAATCTTTCGTGTTTTCTGTGTTGACTGTCGCTGTGGCATGAGAGCAGAGGAAAAATCTGAGTTTTCCCCCTCAGAACCCCTACTGAGCTTAGAAATACATGAAGTAAAGCTACACAGACAGATACACAAAACCACAAACTTAGTAATGATTTTAATACCCTGTTCTCAATCACTGAGAGGACAAGTTGACAGAAAATCAGTAAGGACACTTGTAAAAAGTAGAGGTTCCTCTTCAAAGACTTTCCTCCCCATCTAATTAGAAATAAATAGTAACTTCTTTTAAAAGCAAAATTTATTGAAAGACCTGTACTAACATTCTTAAATATCTGCTAGCCATAATAAAGAAATCAATGTACTTTATGTTCTAAGCTCCCACAATTTAGCCTAAGTATCTGCCCTGGCATGCTTATACTGGTCCAAGCAAGCATTAGGTCACAGCCTGTTCCTCTTCCTTATTTGAAGGTGTTTTTACCTTTCTCAGCATTCCACAAGTTACTTCCTCCTTCCTTTGTTCTCCTCTGCCTTTGCCTCTTTTAAAAAGTTCTAAGTTGCTAACCAATCGGGACAAATACAGAATGCGAGGTCCCATTCCAGCCAATGGAAACCGGACACAGCGGTAGGGTAGACGCGTCAGGTTATAAATGACCCTGGTCTCCTTTATTTGGTGCACTCTTATGGCAAAACTGCTGGTGAGTGTACCCTTTCTGCAGTAAGTATAAAAATGGCCTTGCTGAGGAAATTAAATTTATGTTCAAGTGCTATTTCTTTACGGCACTGGGGAACAAGCATTTCAAACAGCTGGGAACACGCCTATTGCTGTTTATAAAAAATATATGTTTCCAGATAAAAGAATTCTGATCAGAAATAGGTAGGTTTTCATTTAAAGTTTTTTCTTTCACTCTACCTTCTGAAGCAGTCTCTAAATTCACCCTGTATTTGACGGTGCATGCGAATTTGTTATTTATGCTTAAATGCTAGCCAACGATTAAGATTCAGTCTTGCAAAGTTTTGAAATCTCTGAAGGGGGAAAAAAAACTTACATAGTTCACAATTCTGAGTCCAGAATCTAAGAAAAACCACCAAAACTTTCTTTGCATTCTGTCAAATTCAAATGCACTCTGTGTGCCAAGCCTCACTCGCTTTATGTCCACAAAGCACCACACGCTGCTTTCCGTGTATGTGGCCCAGGCCCCTGTGAAACACACACACTCTCTGTGGTGGACAGGAACACGGGCCTGCGGGTTCCAGTCAGGAAGTGGAGCGCTAGCCCTACGCGGTGGCTCATGCCTGGAGCCCAGCACTTCAGGAGGCTGCGGCAAGGAGGACTGACTGAGGCAAAAAGCTCGAGACCACCCTGGCCATCATGGCAAAACCCTGTCTCTAAAAAAAAAAAAAAATACAAAATTACCCAGGTATGATGGCATACATGCCTGTAGTCCCAGCAACTCAGGAGCCTGAGGCAGGAGGACAGCTTGAGCCCAGGAGTTGGAGGGTGTGGTGAGCTATCACTGTGCCACTGCATTCCTGCCCAGCTGACCGAGTGACATACTGATTTAAAACACACACACACACACACACACACACACACAGACACACTCAATGGAAGG
>NW_026652664.1:0-8304 GCF_009828535.3 Hylobates moloch
ACACACACACACACACACACACACACACAGACACACTCAATGGAAGGCTATGCAAAAGAAAAGGAAGGAAAAAAAAGACATGGAGCCTCCTTTCTTTCCAGCCCTGAAGCCTGGGTGTGCCCCAGACTTGCCCCATACACAGGAAGGCCCAGGAGGACCCTGCCACTTCCGCCTGTGCCCTCAGGCAACACGTGGGAGCCCACACAGACTGAAGTAAGAAATGGATTCAGCCCCCATCAGCCTACTGCAGCCTCATGAGTGATCCCAGGTATGACCAGCAGAAAACCACCAGGCAACACAAGAATTAAGAGAACTCATAAATCATTATTTTCTTAAGACACCATGTATTGGGACGGTTGTCTTACACCGCAATAGGTAACTGAAACACATCCTGCAGTAAGAACCAGCTGAAATACAGAAAGTTGTATGAGATGCTACTTAAACACAGATTTAACTCCAAACAGAGTGGAGCCTTTCCATGTATTTTTCTTAACCTATTCACCCTCAAAACAGCACTGAGCACAGCAGTCAGACCCTAAAGCAGGGGTGTCCAATCTTTTGACCTCCCTGGGCCACACTGGAAGAAGAACTGGCTTGGGCCACACATAAAATACACCAATGCTAACAACAGCTGATAAGCTTAGAAAAAATCTCATAACGTTTACAAATTTGTGTTGGGCCACATTCAAAGCCGCTGTGGGCCACCGGCTAGACAAGCTTGCCCTATCTCACACTGTTCCCTGTCAGACTGTAAACACTACTCAGAATCACATAATCTCATCTCAGCTCCAAGTGGAAGCTTGCTCAGCACGACAGCCAACCTGATCCCACTGCAGATGTTCCAACAGCCTGGCAGTAGATGGCCCAGGGAAAAGCCTCATCGAATGCTGAATACCTGTGAGATCATTTCTTATGAAGCCAAGTGAACAACACTATGTTAATTTTCAAATTTTGGTGTGGAAATCACATTCTCAGATGCTTCCCAAGCTTTCTGGGGGATGCTATGAATTCTGTCTTATAGGTAACAAGTCTGGAAACCAAAATAATCAAGATTTAATAAAATGGCCTCAAAAGTGACAACTCTCCTTCCCTGATGACAGACCATGTTTGCTTTCCTTTTTACTAGATGATTAACTCAATTCTTTCAACAACTCTGTCCAGTGATGACTATTTTGTTGGCTGGTCAGAAAACTGAATTCTTAAAGTGGCTGAAAAGCCTGGAGAAAGGGGAAATTCCAGAGCTGGTTTTTGTAGAAAATCTCAGATTCTGTTTGACAAGACACATACGTTCAATCCCAGGCCATCTTATCACATAGTCTAAACCCTCGTGTCATCACCTCCTGACGTTTCCATCAGCAGAGGCAGAGCTCTCACGTTAAAGAGCATGAGGCCGAATCACTGGCTGCAAAGCACAGAACACAGACATCCTTGGCCACACAAGAGTGAGAGCTACTGAGCCCAGCCAGGGTGCAGGGGAGCCTCCCAGATGAGAGGCCTGCGCTTGGTCCCACAGGGCGTAGCCTTACGGTACTACTGAGACACTCTGCACAAGAAATGGCTCCAGGATTTTCTGAAACTCACTTTCAAAATATTCCAAGCTCTTATGTCTTGTGTATGCCTTAATAATTGGGTATGTTCACTCAAGAAAGGGAAGAGCAGTGGTAAGCCAAGTAGGAGGGGTTTCACCACAATTCTTCCTGGGCAGTGTCTGTGGAAATAAGAAACAGGCGCAGGTGGTCTCTCCGCAGAAACCCAATGTTTTTTTTTTTTTTTTTAACTTTGTTTTAGGTTCGGGTTGCAGGTTTGTTACATAGGTAAACTTATGTCATGAGGGTTTGTCAAACAGATTATTTCATCACCCAGGTATTAAGCCCAGTACCCAATAGTTATTTTTTCTGTTCCTCTCCCTCCTCCCACCCCCCACCCTCAAGCAGACCCCAGCGTCTGTTGTGCCCTTTCTGTGTCCATGTGTTCTCATCATTTAGTTCCCACTTATAAGTGACAACATGCAGTATTTGGTTTTCTGTCCCTGTATTAGTTTGTTAAGGATAATGGCCTCCAGGCTCTATCCATGTTCCATAAAAGACATGATCTGATCACTCGAACCTGGGAGGTGCAGGTTGCAGTGAGATAAAATGGCGCCACTGCACGCCAGCCTGTGTGACAAAGTGAGACTCCATCTCAAAAAAAAGACATGATCTCATTCTTTTTCATGGCTGCATAGTAGTCCATGGTGTATATGTACCACATTTTCTTTATCCAATCTGTCAACGATTGGGGATTCCATGTCTTTTTCTGTGAATGGTGCTGCAATGGACATTCGCCCACATGTGTCTTTATGGTAGAATGGTTTCTATTCCTCTGGGTATATACCCAGTAACGAGACTGCTGGGTCAAATGGTAGTTCTGGTTTCAGCTCTTTGAGGAATTGCCACACTGCTTTCCACAGGGTTGAACTAATTTACACTCCCGCCAACAGTATATAAATGCTCCCTTTAATTCACAGACTCGCCAGCATCTGTTATTTTTTAACCTTTTCGTAACAGCCATGCTGACTGGTGAGAGGTGGTATCTCGCTGTGAGAAACCCAGTTTTCATGATCAGCTGGTTTCCGCTTGCTGCAATCAGCAGACTCTTGTTGAAAAGGCTGCCATCTTACCTTGGCTAACCCGAGCTGTTTCCTATATCTGTCATGAGGGCGCTGAGACATGTCTAGACAGAGGTGTGGCGCAGTCAACTGGACACCATCCATGACTCGGCCCTAACAAAGCAGCTCTCTTGAATGTGTGCTATGGGTACACCAAGTCCCACTTCCAGGGGCACCCAGGGCAGGGGTCAGCAAAGGCTTTCTAGAAGGGTCCAGATGACACACACTTTAGGCTTTGCAAACCACTTATGGCCTCTGTCACATCATCTTGTTGCTGCTGTGAACAACCCTTTAAGAATGTGAAGACCATCCTTTGCAATCTGGTTGCACAAAGAGAGACCACAGGCTGGATTAGGTCCACTGATTGTGGTTTGCCAGCCAGCCCCTGGCCTGGAGCTTTGCCAGTGTGCAGGCTGGATGCCCAGCCATGGCTCCTTCTGCTAAGACACCCTCTCCTCTATGAGAGACTCCAAGATGCCACCCCGAGACTCACTGGATACTCATTGACTCAACTCTCCACCTCGCACCCATTGGTGAGGAAGAGCAGACACCTCATGGGGACAGTCCACACATCCCCCTTCGTGTCTCACATCGAAACACAAGTGTCCGCTCCACGTGGGAGCTCAGCATTCTCTCAGGAGTGGGTGGAGTGCTGCTCCAGATTCCCGCTGCAGGGACCAGCGCTGGCCCAGCAGTACCGGGAGCCCCCTCCTCCTGAGTACAGTGGCGGCGCCCAGAGCAGCAGACCTCACACCACTGCTTCCACTGGGGAAAGGCCGGCGATGCTCAATGCAACCTTAGCCAGCAACTCAGGGGAGCGACGCTTTCAAACAACCCAGTGTGCAGCTGCCATGGTCACCCATGCTCCCTCTCAGGCCACGGCACACACCAGTCCCTGCTGCCTGCTCCCCTCTACCCTGTTCCTGACTCATCCCTCCTCAGCCTGACAAGTCCACATTGCCTGGGGGCCTCTATAAATCCTCCATGGCACAAAACCTCCCTCAACCAGGAAAGCTCCCAAAGGCTCCAAGCAGCAAGAGTTGCAGGTTTTTTGCAAATTGGTGAGTACAGCTCCACGCATCCCATCCTGACTACCCCCAGCGGCTGCATGTCCACCTGCTGCTGCCTCTTGCAAACTACAACTTGTTCAAAAGCAGGTGGGGAGCCTGGGCAACATGGCAAATCCCTGTCTCTACAAAAAACAAAAATCAGTTAGGCACGGTGGTGTGCTTGTGGTACCGCCTATTCCGGAGGCTGAGGTGGGAGGATCACTTGAGCCCAGGAGGTCAAGACTGCAGTGAGGCATGATCGTACCACTGCACTCCAGTGTGGGTGACAGAACAAGACTCTCTCAAAACAAAAAAACAAAAAAAGAAATTGTCCTTGCAACCAACTGCTGTGCTCTGTTTATCTGAAAGCCCTGTGTTTATCTGATTTCTATTCTGTTCACAGTGCTCACTACACTCATTGGTTTAAAAAAATAAGTCCTACATCAAACCAGATTCCAACAATTCCAACATACTCTGTCCACTCTTAACATGTTTTAGAGTTTTTTGTTTTTTTTTTTTTGATACGGGTTCTTGCTCTGTCACCCAGGCCAGAGTGCAGTGGCACGATCTCAGCTCACGGCAACCTCCGCCTCCCAGGTTACAAGCGATTCTCCTGCCTCAGCCTCCTGAGTAGCTGGGACTACAGGTGCCCGCCGCTGTGCCTGGCTAATTTTTGTATTTTTTTTTTTTAGTAGAGATGGGGTTTCACCATCTTGGCCAGGCTGGTCTCGAACTCCTGACCTTGTGATCCACCTGCCTCGGCCTCCAAAGTGCTAGGATTACAGGCATGAGCCACCGCGCCCGGCCCAGAGCTTCTTTTGTGCAGCATTTTCTCTTGCTCTCAATTTAATTTCTTGCTCTAAGGGAAAAGACAGCAATAAAAACACACAGCTCTTTAAAAAAAAAAAAAAAAAAGGCTGGATGCCACGGCTCACATCTGTAATCCCAACATTTTGGGAGGCTGAAGTGGTACAATCGCTTCAGCCCAGGAGCTCAAGACCAGCCTAGGCAACACAGTGAGACCTGTTTCTATAGAAAATACAAAAATTAGTCAGGTGTGATGGTGCACGCCTGTGGTTTCAGCTACTCCAGAGGCCGGCGGGATCGCTTGAGCCAGGAGGTTGAGGCCGCAGTGAGACCTGACCAAGCCACTGCACTCAAGTCTGGAGGAGGAGAAACACCCTGTTTCCAAAAATTAAAAAAAAGGGCACACAGAACAAAGAGGCAGTGGGACTGTAAGAGAAGGTCTTCATGCTCGCCTGGAGGGAATAAGGGTTGCATAGGGACTTGGGAGTCAATCAAGATGTGAGCAGCAGGGGAGACCCTCCACTGGCACCCATTCCTCCCCAGCAAGCCCACAGCTGCCCCCACAATTATCATATCACTACCAAGCTCTGGCCTGACAATCTACCCTAGAAAGGACCAACGACACCAGATCACAGCATAAGCACCCCAACCCCAAGAAGTTTTCCCAGAAGAGAATATGAAACAATAATCTTCAAAGGGCTGGTCTCCAAACAAAAGGCAGTGCAGCGACCTACACCTAGGTATGCCCGAGAAATGCCCACACGTCTCCATGATACTCGCATGTCCGTGTTCACAGCAGCGCTGCAAAGGGCCAGAGACCATTCAGGTGTCCATCAGCTGATGGGTGCACGACCTCCACGGCCCTGCCACAGGGAGGGCTGTGCTCTGATGCCTGCTGCAGCAAGGGTGCGCCTCCATGGCACCAAGCTCTGCCGCAGCATGGGTGCGCCTCAACAGCACCAAGCTCTGCCGTATCAGACACAAAGGCCCACAGATTGTCCTTCACATGAACGTCTGGAACAGGCAGATAAATCCACAGACAGAAAACAAGACTACTCGTTGCCAGGGTGGAAAGAGGATCCTGGGAGAGGAGGGAGTGTGGTCACAGAAGGACAACCAGGGGCATCCTTGTGTTGACGCAAGGATTTTAAGGTCCCGACTGTGGGACACAGGAATCTGCATCTGTGTCAACTGTACAGAACTCAATACCCCTTCCAAGTAAGGCTGAAACAGGTGTCTAAGCCCAGAGGGTTTCATCAATGCCGATATACACCCTAGGGGTGACACTGTTCAGTGCGCAAAATGCCACCACTGGGGAAGCTCGGCAATGTGTACAAGGGACTGCTCCCTGTTCTTTCTTACATCTCATGTCATCTATGGTTATCTCAGAAGAAAACAAACAAAAACCAAACGCGGGGGGCCCAGCCCACCTCAAACCCCAGATGCAGGATGGACGCTCACAGAGGTTAGGGGCCTGGCCCCTTCAGGAAGAGCCAGGCCAAGACCATCCAGTAACGAGAACACAAATCGTCTGGCTTCAGAGCTCTCACTGAGAAAGAATCTCAGGTATGGCAGGAAGAAGACACGCTGCTGTTCAACTGGAAAAGGATCAGACTCAGTTAAATGCTCTTTTCATTCTTCCCTGCGCCCCTCCACGCCCTGCAGCTGGGGTGGAGCTTTTTCTTCTCAGGACTCAGGCGAGGGGAGCCCGTGTCCAGGGGTGGCCAGCAGGCACTTTAGTGTGGGCCTGTGCCCAACTATGTGGCAGCTCTGAGGATGAGGAGATGCTTCTGGAAGGAGCTGTGAGCCACAGTACAGTCCGGAAGGGGAGAGAGGCATGCCCGGTACCTGCCCCAGCCACACCCTGGGCCCAGTTAGGAACCTACAGGATCCTGAGCCCTCCAGCCATTATCCAGGGCAAAGATGGCAAAAGGCTCCTGCAAGATGACGCCCGGGGCCTTGAGGCAAATTCCCCCCACAGAGCAAAGAAGACCAGAGGCCTGGAGCACACTCCACACACCTCCTGCTGATGGAAACAGCCCAGCAGCGACCACGGGGCCTTCCAGGCAGCTCAGAGTCACCACACACGTTTGACAAATGACCGACTGAAGCCCAGGACGTCCAGGTGAGCTCAGCATCCTCCCCTGACCTGCACCCACCTCGCCTTGCTCCTCCACGGCAGGACCCAAGTGCAGAACGGAGCTTTCATCACGGTGACTGCTGTGCTGGGAAAGGTTTCCATGATGCCGGTCAGAGGCAGCCGAAGGTGGCGGCAACCTCCCTGCCGATGTCAGCCCCAGACGACCCCCAGGCCGGCTCCTGAGTGCTCAGTACAGAAGCCTCTCAAAAGGCCAAGCCTCCCCTCCATTCACCCCACGGCACTCAACACACCCAAGAACAAAACCCTGCAGGCGCCACGAGACACCCAAGAACCGAGGCCCGCAGACACCACGAGACAACCGCAGGGTTCCGTCCCTTGCTTGAGATCTCCTAGTAGAGAAAAATGACTTTGGCAATGTTATAGCTGCCCCATCTCATGACAAAGAAGACTTGTTCAGGTGAGAAATGTTCAACTACATGCTCACTTACTGAAAACCGCCGAGGGGGAAGACGGGACGAGCATCTTGACTTTCAGGGTGCACATAAGTGGCTGGACCCACCAAGGAAGTGCCAGAAAAAGATGCAACGACTCTCACTACCTCCCAACACTCTTTCACAAATACTCACTGAAGAAAGGCCACCTACACAGAGAGGCAGGTTCAGCATGACATCACTGGGCAATTCTCACAGAACAGAGACAAATAAAGAATAAGAAACAGATGACAGACGAGCACTGTCAGTGTCCATTCTACCATTTGGTGCGTTTTATGTCGTTTAAATCAAGTCGTTCCCTGCACAGACAGGTGTCCAGGTGCTCGGCGCATGGAGGCCGGAGCCACAGAAGGGGCTGCTGACGCCACGAACTTCTCTCTGGTGCCCAGGCTATGTGGTCCGTAGTCTGTGTGCCACCCACAGATGAGTTCTCTCAAGGACCAGGCCAACTCAGATTCCACCACGCTGCAGGAAGGTCCAGGCAGGCGCCGCTCCCCACATTCAAGGATGCTGTGCACTCCCTGCTCACACGACGACACCCAAGGAGGGGTGTGAAGGGCGATGCAGACTCCCTTGCACCCCCTCAGGATGACTAGACGGAGAGGAGAGGTGGTCTCGGGTGTGGAGGGCAATGCGGACTCTCCCTGCACCCCCTCAGGATGACTAGACAGAGAGGAGACGTGGTCTCCATCAAGGCCACGCCCTCTGCCCAGGCCAGCAATGTCCATCACATTCCTGAGTAAACCAAGCTCTTCCACAGGAGGAAAGGGAGGCAGACCTGGCAACTGTGTGACTCCACTGCCATCAAGAGGAACTCCACTGACTGGCCTGTTACAGAACACAAGGCTGCTCCATAGAAATCAGCTGGAAGAAAGAACCCACAGAGGCTCTAAAGATGGGACCAGGCCGGGCGCGGTAGCTCACGCCTGTAATCCCAGCACTTTGGGAGGCTGAGGCGGGCAGATCATGAGGTCAGGAGATCGAGACCATCCTGGCTAACACAGTGAAACCCCTCTCTACTAAAAATACAAAAAATTAGCCGGGCGAGGTGGCGGGCACCTGTAGTCCCAGCTACTCGGGAGGCTGAGGCAGGAGAATGGCGTGAACCCCGGGGGGCAGAGCCTGCAGTGAGCCGAGATCGCGCCACTGCACTCCAGCCTGGGCGACAGCGAGACTCTGTCTCAAAAAAAAAAAAAAAAAAAAAAAAAA
>NW_026652664.1:8404-18901 GCF_009828535.3 Hylobates moloch
AAAAAAAAAAAAAAAAAAAAAAAAAGATGGGACCGGTTTGTCGTGGGCCAAGAACATGGTGAAGCCAGAACTGAGCACTCACACTGAAACCAGGGGTCCCCAGGTGGAATGAGGAACCACAAGGACCACCACGGCGGGCACCCAGCCCTCACGTGCGCACACGGGCGACTGAGGAATCACAAGGACCACCACGGCAGGCACCCGGCCCTCACATGCACACACGGACAACTTTACAACCTGGCCTGGGAAGAAGGACTGGCACCCACTCCCAGGAGGAAAAGCAGCGGCAGCACACGGCAAGATGGATCCTGACACTCAGAGCTGGGGAAAGAGCCACGCATCCTCCTGCAGCCCGAGCCTCTCGCTGAGATTAAGAGCGACTTTGGGGCAGGCGGGGGCGGTGGCAGCGCCCAGCGATGGATGCGGCCACCACTGCAGGGCCTGCTGCCAGTGTGGAGAGCCCGAATCACGGAGCCCCATGCTGCCCCTCACAGCACGGACGGGGTCAGCGAGGAAGTGGCAGGCAGAGTCGGAGACAGCTCGGGGCACCAGCTGCCCACTGAGTCACTGTGAGAAGAGCGAAGGCCACGGCCTGTAAAGGTTTCCAGCTGACAGAGACGCCACTGAAACATGTGCTGGTAAAACAAGATGATGTTGGAGATTTACTAAAATACTAACATTAAGATATTAATACTAAAAATTAAAATACTGAAATTAAAAAATGTTTAAAGAAAGAAACAAATTTTTTTGAAAGCATGAACAAGTGCAAGGAGGAGATGGATTAACGCAAGCTGGTCAAATGCTAGTAAATGCTGAGCCCGGGGACCCAGGACACTGTTCTCTCAGATTTTGTGACTGAAAATATTCCCCCTGCAAAGTTAAACAAATGTTTAGCGTCAGAAAGTCACCCTGTGGCAGGGATTCACTGAAAGTGACTTCCTGCAGCTCCTGCACCACCCCTTCATCAGTGGTCCCTGTTCATGGACCCCAGAAGCTCCCAGGTGACCCAGTCCACCTCAGAGAGTGTCACCCACAGAATGCAAGCTAACTGGTGTGTGCCTGCCTATGTACATACACCCCGAGGAAGGCACAGCACCCACAGTACATGTGTTCACCGCAAGGAAAGAATCTTCAAGTCATCGTTCCTCTGCCCCCATTATCGCTGTCATAAAGAACTCTTCTACCACTGTAGATCACCGGGGTTCAAATAAAGCCCTTCTGAGGGGAGGCCCTGTGGGAATGACAGAAGCAATGGAAAAGGCCCTCACAGATCGTCCAATGCAAGTGGAAAATTAAGACATTTACCCAAGATTGTGAAGCAATTTAATAGTTGAACTTGGACAAAAACACCTATTTCCAAAATTATCCCCAAATAAGTGGTAAGGCTGTGGTAAGCGGCAGCGTCCAACACAGCAACACTGGACCCCGGGCTAGAATAACCCACACAGTGATACGGATGCGCAGGAAGCTCAATTCCAAAACACACGCCTTCAACCGGGGGCAACCTGAACAGTGGGCCAGGCCACCCTCCCCAGCACCGCAGTCCACACCCAGCTGCTCCTTCGAGCGGTGCACTGCCTGAGTCACAGGAAAAGCCCAGTTCTGCTGAGTGGACGGCTGCAAGGGGAGACTAAATATGGCTCATAGCAGTACCAGACACCAGCGATTCGAGAGAAAACATCAGCATGTGACTGAGGCTGACGTCGGAAGTTCACATTCCCACGAGCTGCTTTGCTTTACAAAATCAAAACATTATGTAGCTCTCGCTGATGCATGAGGAAGACCCGCAGGAATGCTGTGCAGACACAACCGCACGTGGGAGGCATGCACACGACACTCCTCCCATACCTACCTGGGACCCCCCCAGGAACCCAGCACCCGGGGACACCTGACAAATGCCTGTGTATGGTTACGAGACTGGTAGAACCTTATTCTTACTTTTAATTCGAGCTGCTATTAATTACACTTGACACAGAAGTGGGGCCTGAGTCTCGGCAGGCGGTCCACACGGGACAGGGTCCTGAGGAACGGCGACCAAGCGGGCTGGGGCCCTGGCCCACTCGACATCTCCAGAAGGGTCTGATGACCACAATACCTGCAGGACAGGAGCTCCACACTTCTGCAAAGCCAGAGTGGAGACAACACGCAAGTGCGAGGGCCCACAGAGAGGGGGTGTTACCCGAGACAAAAATGATAAATAATTTTACTGGTGATTTTCTTCACCTTCCCCTTCCCCTCTCCCCATGACATCCCTTAAAGAGATCCTTTATTCGTGGCAATTCTTTTTAAAAACATTAATATCAGACTTTAAAGATTTATAGTATTTTCACAGAAATCAATGAGATTTTATGCTTACTGAGCCTAGTAATTCTCTTCACTTAAAAAAATATTCCTAGAGAGCCGAGGTCAGTGAGTTACGGCTCACCATGTGTTTTTGTAAAAAAAAAAAAAAAAAAATTGAAACATAATCACACTCACTTGTTTACATATAATCTGTGACTACTTTTGTTCTACATGGACAAAGCTGAATAATATAACAGGAACTGTACATCCAGAAAAGCCTAAAATATTACTAATCAGCCCAGTACAGAAAGAGCCTGTCAAGCCCGGCTCTGTGAGAGAATTCAGAGCCAATGGCCTCTGCCAGCTGCTGTGTGTGTGAGCTACACTCTGTCCTACGCTTCCAGGATGCGCCATCTACAGAGCAAGGACAGCTGTGGGAACAGCTGCTCAGGCCATCTCCCGCGTGCTACCACCAGAGGAGAAAAGCTGCTACAGAGAGCATCGGGAAAAGCACTTCAACTCTGTTCAGGTAAGGACCAGAAAAAAACAGGAACTAAAGCACGCCAGCTGAAGAACTCCATGATGAACATGTACACACACGTGTGCACAGAGCTGACCCCAAACACCACGGCTTGGCTGCACACAGCCAGTCACCCATCGATTTGTTTTCAACAAACACACTGAAAAACTTATTAGAGATTTGTGACAATTTGAAAAGAATTACAGACAAACCTTACAGCCCAGAAATACCGAAAAAAGTCAGAAAAACTTAAGCATGTCATGAATGTACAAAATATATGTAGATATTAGTCTATCATTTACTACCACAAATTATACACAAATTATAAAAAATTAACATTCATAAAAACTTACAGAGACTGTACATGGCATCGTTCAGTAGAGGGAAATGTAAACAGATGTAAAGTCTCAGGCTGAAGCAGAATTGTATACAACTCAGTGTGGTACATACCACACTGCACGCTGTAATGAGCTCACAGCCACAGCCTGTGCTACCACGGTGAGCTCAAGTGTTTCGGTATCCGCTTAAAACACCGTGTGACACTAATCATCTCCGCGTGAGCAGCTGGTCTCTCCAGAAATTGTGTATCGCAGTAAACAAATTATCGCAAGTCTTAAGCTAGTTGCGGTAGCATGGGCCTAGAGTCCCAGCTACTCTCAGAAGGCTGAGAAAAATGGATCACTTGAGGCCGGGAGTCCAAGACTGCAGGGCACTATGGTCATGCCTGTGACAAGCCGCTGCACTCCTGCCCAGGCAACACAGCAAGACTCCATCTCTTTTTTTTTTTGGAGATGGAGTTTCACTCTTGTCGCCCGGGCTGGACTGCAGTGGCACGATCTTGGCTCATTGCAACCTCTGCCTCCCAGGCCCAAGCGACTCTCCTGTCTCAGCCTCCCGAGTAGCTGGGATTACAGACGCCCGCCACCACACCCAGTTAATTTTTGAATTTTTAGTAGACACAGGGGTTTCACCATGTTGGCCAGGCTGGTCTCAAACTCCCGACCTCAAGTGATCCTCCCACCTTGGCCTCCCAAAGTGCTGAGATTACAGGCACGAGCCACTGCACCCAACCGACTCCGTCTCTTAAAAAAAAAAAAAAAAAATGATCTTGCAGTTCTCAAGTCTTTTTCATTGTCTTTACTCAATACCATAAACCCTAAATGACACCACAGACCCACACAAAGTGCCACTAGTGATGCTGGCAGTGCTCCCAAGAAGCAGAGTTCCAAGGAGTTGTGACTTTAGGAAAAGCTAAACTTGTGTGACGCACCGCAGCCTGTGCTCTGTTGCTGTGGATGCTTTTCAAAATGGATAAATACAGCAGAAGGGCCATCACAAAAAAAAAAAATCAGGACATCCGTGAAGTCATCACCACAGCTACAGCAACAGGCATGAACTTTTTTTGTGAAATACCTTTTTATCTCACTGAAAATGCAGCTTAAAAATTAATTCCCAAACAGCACGGATATATGAAAATGTGTGGGTGCAGGATTGCTATAAGAAAGGCACATACCAATAGAATCTAGTTTGATTCCAGAAAAATGAAGCCATTATACAACTGAAAGTAAAAGTTAGGAGAAGGAGCTGGAGAAGTGGTTGCCAGCAAAGGATGGTTTGATAGTTTTAGAAAAGGTTTGGCTTTAACAATGTCAAAGTAACAGGAGAAGCAGCTTCTGCCAACCAAGAAGTAGCAGATGAGGTCCCAGACAACATGAGGAATATCATTGAGGAAAAAGGACATGTGCCTGAACAGGGTTTTGTTTTTGTTTTTTTGAGTCAGACTCTCGTTCCGTCACCCAGGCTGGAGTGCAGTGGCATGATCTCAGCTCACTGCAACTTCCACCTCCTGGGTTCAAACAATTATCCTGCCTCAGCCTCCCAAGCAGCTGGGACCACAGGCGCCCACCACCATGCCTGGCTAATTTTTGTATTTTTAGCAGAGACGTGGGTTTCACCATGTTGGCCAGGCTGGTCTCAAACTTCTGGCCTCAAGCGATCCACCCACCTTGGCCTCCCTAAGTGCTGGGATTACAGGCGTGCGCCACGACACCCAGCCCTGCCTGAACGGGTTTTGAATGCAGGTGAAACTTCCCTACTCTGGCGCAAAAAAATGCTGTAAGAACATTTGTTACTAAGAAAGAGAAGTGAGCACTGGGATAGAAGGCAAGAAGGGATAAGCTAATGCTACTGTTTTGTGCAAATGCAGTAGGGTTTATGATCAGGACTACCCTTATCTATAAAGCTGCCTACCCCAGAACCTTGAAGGGAAAAGATAAACATCAGCTGTCAGGTATTGGTTGGGCAACAAGAAGTCTGGAAAGAACCCCTTTTCCGGACTGCTTCCATTGATGCTTTGTCCGTGAAGTCAGCAAGTGCCTTGCCTTGCCAGTAAGGAACTGCCTTTAATGTTCTTTTGACAATGAACAATCACCATGATCCCCAGAACCCGTGAGTTTAACAGCAGAGGTGTCAACGTGGTCTTCCTGTCCCCAAACACAACATCTCTAATTCAGCCTCTAGATCAGGGGTCATAAGGACCTGTGAGGTTCATTATACACAGCACACTATGGAAAGGACTGTCAACACGGGAGAGAGAGAGAGCATCATGAGTGTCTGGAAGATGACCCCATGGAAGATGCCATCATTGTTACAGAAAAAGCCATGAAAGCTGTCAAACCCAAAACAGTGAACTCCTGCTGGAGAAAACCGTGTCTGGAGGCTGTGTCTGATTCCACAGGTTTACAACAGCCCATAAAGGTGATCATGAAGAGACTGCGGACATGTGGGCCGGGGCGGTGGGGGTGGGTAGGGATGAAGGGTTTTATTTCAAAACTCAAGAGCTAAGAGACACCACACTAGAGAAATCAGAAGACAACCTGGTGGTGATGAGTGCTTCTGACCCACACCAGGTGCCAAGGAGGAGGTGGCAGCAGTGCCAGAAAACAAAGTGACATCAGACACCTGCAGAGGGGAGGGGTTCCCACGACTCCCACCTGGTTATAACTTCTTCTACAACACAGACCTGTCTGTGACATGGGCACTGAAACTATAGCCAACAGTGAGGGAGGACTGTGACCATACAGGAACATTTCTAGAGAAATGACGAAGCACTTCCGCAAGTTACACCAAATGCGCCTGCCTCCCCTGCCTCCCCTTCTACCTCCTCCACCCCCACCCCACGAGACAGCACGACCACTCCCTCCTCCTTCTACTCAATGAAATGATGAGGATGAAGACCTTCATGATGACCCACTTCCACTTAATGAATAGTAAACATATTTTCTTAATAACACCTTTTCTCTAGCTTACTTTACTGTAAGAATACAGTATACAATATATACAGCATATAAAATATGAGGGGCGTGGTGGCTCACACTTACAATCCCAGTGCACTGGGAGGCCAAGGCGGAAGGAACACTTGAGCCCAGGAGTTTGAGACCAGCCTGGGCAACATGGCAAGCAAGACCCTGTCTCGGGGGGGGGGGGTGCTTTGTATATGTCAGTGTTGGGTTAAAATGTGTGTTGACTGCTTATGTGATCAGGAAGGCTCTGGTCAACAGAATTAAATACTCGGGGTATCAAAGGTTATATGTGGACCTGACTGTACCAGGGGTCAGTGCCACTAATCCCCAAGTTGTTCAAGGATCAAACATATATAATGATTTCATCAACATATATGTCAACCATATTGATTAGGTCAATATTGATTTGTAATTCTTGATACTAATTTCAAATCATGGCATTGAAGCCTAACCACAAAAACCTCCTCAGAAAATGGCAAAAACATAGAGCTTTAAAGATATTAAGCTAAATGTACGTGCTATAAGGCTACAGATACAGCAGGCTGGAAATAGTCTGGCTGAGAACACACAACTGGCCAGCATGACTAGCAAGTGCTCAAGTAGCTTCTCTTGTTTGAAGACACTGGTGTACACAAAGATTTCCACCTCCTGGGTTCAAGCAGTTCTCCTGTCTCAGCCTCCTGAGTAGCTGGGATTACAGGTGTGTGCCACCATGCCTGGCCAATTTTTTGTCTGTGTATTTTTAGTAGAGATGGGGTTTCATCATGTTGGCCAGGCTGGTCTCAAACTTCAGGCACTGCTGTTTAAAACTCTTTTATCCAGGTTTTAAGGGGTTGGATGGTGGGGCGAGGTGGGGAAGGGCTTTCCAAGGCTGAAAACCTTTTCAGGGGTTGGTGGGTGGGGCTTTCCAAGGCTGAAGACCTTTTTGGGTCAAGGTTCTGATGGCACACTGGGGAGCGTCAAGATGCCTCCTGCAGTCGCAGACAAGCCCAGCTGAGGCATTCACTGTCACTTAGAACTGAAAACTTAGGGTAGTCCATGACCAAAACGTCAGCAGTGCGGACCAGCCCCAGGAAGTCCTTTCTCACTGGCTTCTAGAAGGTGGGGCCAGCCCCCAAGCCTGCCCCGGCACACAGCCATTCTGGGAGCTGCTGGCAGCCAGCGGGCTGTAGAAGGGGTGCACACTATCTGTATGTGTGTCACAGGCTCATGTTTTTTAAATCATATCTTGAAAACCTAGGGCTTTCTGACAAAGACCTTGTGCCAGTTCCTAAGCGGAATAACAATTTTGTAAAATAATTTTAAATGGCTCAAATCAAGTGTTTCCAGTGAACGGGCTTTCATTATACATCAAAAGCTGACCATGGGGAACAGGCCCACAGTGGCCTCCTGCTCCACACCCTGTCAGGGCATCCAAAAGCAGTTCATGTAACTCTGCTTTCGAGGAGTCCAACTTGAACATTTTTTAAGAGACAGAGTCTTGCTCTCTCACCCAGACAGAGCACAATCACGGCTCACCGCAGCCTCAACCTCCTGGGCTCAAGTGACACTTCCGCCTCAGCCACCCGGCTCCTCCTTGAGCTTACAGTTTTCTGCTCCACCACTGCTCTCTGCCTCCCACCTCCAGGTGACTGGGACACGAGCGCCCCAAGCAGCATGGAAGAGCTCCGTGCAGTGCACGGATTTGTGAAGAACGTGCTGGTTCTTGTGATTCACAAAGAACTTGGATTGAGTACAATGGGCAGAGAAGATGTCAGCTGTATTTTTAACATTCTGTTCAGCAAGAAGAATATATATAATAATTTTCCAAAAAATATAATATAAAATTTTTGAAAATGCAGAAAAATAAAAAATTTAGAAAGAAATACACTGCTGCAGACACTGACCTTTTCAGTTTCCCGATCATCATTTCTCAAAACACACACTTTCATCTCTATTTACCAAACACTATTTCTGCATCTCCAAACCCCTCAAGCTTCAATCCAGGTCCAAGTATCAATGGGTATATATAAAGCTCCTCTGCCACCAGAAATTCACTATGGAAAAATGTTATTTCTGGTACCCCAGGTGCGAAACAATGACACCTTTTTTTTTTCTTTTTGAGACGGAGGCTCGCTCTGTCGCCCAGGCTGGAGAGCGATGGCATGATCTCGGCTCACTTCAACACCCACCTCCCAGGTTCAAGCAATTCTCCTGTCTTTGCCTCCTGAGTACTTGGGATTATAGGCATGTGCCACGATGCCAGGCTAATTCTGTATTTTTAGTAGAGACGGGGTTTCTCCGTGTTGGCCAGGCTGGTCTCAAACTCCTGACCTCAGGTGATCCACCCACCTCGGCCTCCCAAAGTGCTGGGATTACAGGCGTGAGCAACTGCGCCTAGCCCAATGATGCCATTTTAACTCCTTTTCTCCTAAGTGGATTAGAGCTCCCTGAGCCTTCAGACAGCTTCCTTGGGGCTACTCTAGAGAACGACCAGCAGTCTCCACCTGCATAAGAAATGGGACACAAGGCATGAAGAGCAGCCCCGGGATCCTGCCCACTGCCTTGGGACTTGTGAAAGCATTTTTGTGTAACGCCAAACAGGTCTTTGTTAAAAGACAATAACCAATAGGAGACAGGTTTCTAGATTTGCAGAAACTCTAGAAATAAATGAAGGAAAGCCTGATGAGCACCTGCCTGCTTTCCAGGGAAGAGAAGTGAGCAAAGGCGGAGGAGAAGGTGGAGGCCTCGCGGGGCGTCTCCTGCACGGGCAGCAGGACTGCGTAACCACCACCAGCACTGGGGCTTACGGGAGGAAGGAGTGTGTGCAGTTCCGGCCCCAAAGGTGACCAGGCCTACACAGGGCAATGCATCTCAGAGGTCGTGGGCACAGGACAGCCGAGGCAGGTAGATGGAGCACGCATCCCTGCTTCCCAGTGTGGGCCCCCTCTGCTGGGCAAGGTTCTAAGGGGCTCCGAGTGAAGCCCCTGAGCACATGGTAAACAATCAATCCAAAAAGGGGTGAGAAGGATGGCTGGGTGAGGTGGCTCACGTCTGTAATCCCAGCACTTTGGGAGGCCGAGGCGGGTGGATCATTTGAGATCAGGAGTTTGAGACCAGCCGGGCCAACATGGCGAAACCCTGTCTCTACTGAAAATTTAAAAAAATAATAATAATAAGCTGGGCATGGTGGCATGCACCGGTAATCCCAGCCACTGGGGAGGCTGAGGCAGGAGAACTGCTTGAACCCAGGAGGTGGAGATTGCAGTGAGGCGAGAACGCGCCACAGCACTCCAGCCTGGGCAACAGAGTGAGACTCTGCCTCAAAAAAACAAACAAACAAACAAAAAACAAAAAGGGGTGAGAAGGGCAAGCAAGGGTTCAGACTATTAGAAGCAAGACACCAAGAAACTCCCAGCACCAACACCTACCAGTTTAGCATTATTGTATAAGGAGCAAGAGCTTTTCACATTGTAACAGCCCCACCATTAAATCATCAATAAAAAGCCAAATTAGGGTAAGTATTCTAGTTTATAAAACATGTGCTATGATTTTCTAATTATCCAAACAAGTAACTTACATGGGATGATAACGCTTTCCAACAAGAGGAGAATGATGAAAGGTGTCAACATCCCCCAGTGTGCCTGTCAGACAATGCACATCACAGAAACCCACCTTCAGAACTCTCATCAGGAAACAGATGCCCTCTGCTACTCACATTCAGACTGGAGAATACTGTCAGCATATACACCCCTCCTTACCGAATTTATACACTGTGTGAACAAGTGTTCACTGAGCACATTGAGGCCCACACGAATGGGGGAAGAGGTAGAGGTCAGATGAGACCCAGGAGGGCGTAACTTACAGCCTCTGCCACAGGCCACTCACGTGGTGACCACAGTCCAGCTGACTGCACTCTCAGGCTATGACCTCTTCATGGGGCTCAGATCATATTTAGTTTTATCTTCAAGGAGTGTGTCTGAGATCGTTTAATTAAAAGAGCTTTACAAACCGTGCAACCAGCCAGCACGACTGTCCAGGCTCAGGGAAGGTGATGGGAAGGGGCCAGTGAGTGGGGCCCAGGCAGGCGCCACCAGAACCGGTGAGGGGGACGCGGCCACCCAGCAGCAGGGCGTACCCAGGGGACAGGCAGTCTGCTCCCACCCATCTCCTCTTTCCCCCGGAGCCCTCGAACCCATCAAATGTATTTAAGGCCACTGACCAGGGCAGGGAGTGACCCAAGCAAAGTTAAAAGGTATCTAGAAATTCCTTGAGCCTCTAACTGCATCTTAAACTAGACAGCCGGGCACCCAAAGTCTAGAAATATTTTTTTTTTTTTTTTTTTTAAAGACAGAGTCTCGTTCTGTTGCCCAGGCTGGAGGGCAATGGTGCAATCTCGGCTCACTGCAACCT
>NW_026652664.1:19001-28778 GCF_009828535.3 Hylobates moloch
CAATGGTGCAATCTCGGCTCACTGCAACCTCCGCCTCCCAGGTTCAAGCAATTCTCTTGCCTCAGCCTCCTGAATAGCTGGGATCACAGGTGCGTGCCACCAGGCCTGGCTAATTTTTTGTGTTTTTAATAGAGACAGGATTTTGCCATGTTGGCCAGGCTGGTCTCAAACTCCTGACCTCAAGTGATCCACCTTGATCCATCCACTTCGGCCTCCCAAAGTGCTGAGATTACAGGCCTGAGCCACCACACTCGGCCGACAAATAAACGTTTCCCCCCGCCCCCAGTAGACGGGGTCTCACTATGTTGCCCAGGTTGGTCTCAAACTCCTGGGCTCAAGTGATCCTCCTGCCTCGGCCTCCCAAAGCGCTGAGATTATAGGTGTGAGTCACCGTGTTCAGCTGAAATAAACATTTAACCACCACCTTGACATCATATCCAAGAAACAAAAGTACAGTTTTTTTGTTTGTTTGTTTTTTTGAGACAGAGTTTCACTCTTGTTGCCCAGGCTGGAGTGCAGTGGTGTGATCTCGGCTCACTGCAACCTCCGCCTCCCAGGTTCAAGCAATTCTCCTGCCTCAGCCTTGCAAGAAGCTGGGATTACAGGCATGCGCCACTACGCCCGGCTAATTTTTTATTTTTAGTAGAGACAGGGTTTTGCCATGTTGGTCAGGCTAATCTTGAACTCCTGACCTCACGATCTGCCCACCTCGGCCTCTCAAAGTGCTGGGATTACAGGCGTGAGCCACCGCGCCCAGCCTGAAAAGTGTAACTTTTAATAAAGGTAGTTATTCAATTATGCCATATCATATACCTCTCTCTTGTCTGGATTCACCTTTCACACCACCGTAATAGATGTTTTAAAAGCTGGGTGTGGTGGCTCACGGGGACCCACAGCCTAAGGCCAAATAGACGCCTGTGCTGCTGAGTAAAGGGAGAGGTGTGGGCAAGGGTCACTTCAGAGAGGAAGAGGGAGGAGCCACAAGAGCAAAGTGTTCAGCTGGGTGAAAACTCAAGATAACAGGCCCCACCAGAAGCACTGCCATAAGGATTTCCAGGGAACCCCTCCTAGCCATGCCTGCCTTGGCCGCTCTGGAGGGACAGCAGCAGCCCCATACCAATGCTGACCTCCTGAGAGAACAAGACGAGGAGACCTCTGCCATGGCTGTCCCCACACTCTGGGAGAATGTGAGTTCAGAAAGGTGCTGTGTCTACCCTCCCTGATGGGCTGATTTCTGTCTCATTCAAAACCTCAGGGCCATGTCCACTGGACACTGCTGCCTCCTGTGTCTGCAAGAAGGAAGAGCCACGAAGTCCCCATGGAACAAAGCACAGCCAGGAATGGCCAAAGCCCAAGAGCCTCCCATGGTGTCACGTCCAGCCCCTGCCCTCAGACCAGCAAAGCAGCACGTGGAAAGCCAGGAAGGCCCAATGCCAAGAGCCCAATCATGATGGCACCCAGAGGGCAAAGGTGCAGACTCCTCCCTCACCCCCACCTTTCCTGAACACCACCTCCAAGCTCAAGTCATATCTCTGTCTCACAAACACCCGCTAGGGCCCTGTCAAACTCAGCTCCCACTGACGAAGGCACTTCACAAAAGCATCTAGCAAGATAAAGAATCTGAAACTGGGAGGCCGAGGCAGGCAGGTCACCTGAGCTCAGGAGTTCAAGACCAGCCAGGCCAACATGGCAAAACCCTGTCTCTATTAAAAACACAAAAATTAGCCGGGCGTGGTGGCAGGCGCTTGTAATCCCAGCTACTCAGGAGGCTGAGGCAGGAGAATTGCTTGAACCCAGGAGGTGGAGGTTGCAGTGAGCTGAGATGTGCTCCTGCATTCCAGCCTGGGTGACAGAGCAAGACTCCATCTCAAAAACAAACAAACAAAAACAAACAAACATTTCTCAAGGCTGGGCATGGTGGCTCACACCTGTAATCCCAGCACTTTGGGAGGCCAAGTCGGGTGGATCACCTGAGGTCAGGAGTTCGAGACTAGCCTGGCCAACACAGCGAAACCCCATCTCTATTAAAAATATAAAAATTAGCTGGGCGTGGTGGTGCATGGCTGTAATCCCAGCTACTTGGGGGGCTGAGGCGGAGCAGAACGGGATGGGATGAAATGGGACAGGACAACATGGAACAGGACGGGATGGGAATCGGACGGGGCAGGATGGGGCGGGGCAGCTTCTGCAGGAAGGAGCCTCTGCACTGGCAGTGGCACTGACGGCTTCAAAGGAGCTGCGAAGACACAAACTACAGAAAGAATAGAACTCAATGCTTCCCTCCTTTTACCTCAATCAGGTAGCCTTTTGGTCTTACTGCATTTTTGGCAACCTATGTTTAACACCTACAGAAAAGGCAGGCCCACTAGACAGCCCAACAACAACCACTGGAGGTGAGAATGTATGTCTGTAAGAACGTGTGTGCGGGAGCACACAATGAGAAATAGTTTTCTTTTCTTTTCCTTTCTTTATTTTTGAGACTGAGTTTCTGTCGCCCAGGCTGGAGTGCAGTGGCACAATCTCAGCTCAATGAAACCTCTGACTTCTCGGTTCAAGTGATTCTCCTGCCTCAGCCTCCCAAGTAGCTGGAACTACAAGCACACGCCACCACGCCAGGCTAATTTTTGTATTTTCAGTAGAGATGATGTTTCACCATGTTGGCCAGGCTGGTCTTGAACTCTTGACCTCAGGTGATCCACCCGCCTCCGCCTCCCAAAGTGCTGGGATTACAGGTGTGGGCCACCGCACTCGGCCTTGTGAAATGGCGTTTGTTTGTTTGTGTGTTTGTTTGTTTGAGATGGAGTCTCGCGCTGTCACCCAGGCTGGAGTGCAATGGCCCGTCTCAGCTCACTGCACAGGCGTCTGCCACCATGCTCAACTAATTTGTGTATTTTTAGTAGAGACAGGGTTTTGCCATGTTGGCTGGGCTGGTCTCAAACTCCTGACCTCAGGTGATCCGCCCGCTTCAGCCTCCCAAAGTGCTGGGATTATAGGCGTGAGCCACCAGACCCAGCAGACAGAAATGGTTTTCTATGGCAGAGTATCTAAGAGAGAAGAGAGAACTCAAAGGGAGCCCGAAGCACCACCAGAACCTCCTGCCAGGGCCACTTGCTAATGGAGCACACCTCCACCCCACCCTGCAGAGCAGACTGAGCCCACCCACAAGCCAGCAACCGACAGAGGGAAGGGCACCAGAGACACCGAGACCCTGTGGGTATCCCTGCGTCAGAGCCTCAAGCTGCTCCCTACCAATTCCCCAACTCTACTGAGTGAGCAAGAAGACAGTCACCATGTTCCCAACACAACACACTCACAATGCTGCATTTTCACATTTCACTCAAATGCTCTGAAGACTTCACAACTACAAATTCACTTTAGTTAAAATCCATCACGTACAGTCTGCAAAGACAACCCTACTCAGCACCACTTTCACATCTGACTACAGAAAGCTAACATGAGTGGCAGTGGGACCGTGCCAGAGCCTGCCTGCCTCACCCCTGCCGCTGCGCAGCCAGAGGCGGGGAGGCTGGGGATCAGGCCAGACACGAGCGGCTCGCCAAGAGCTCCATTTCTGACCATTCCCTCCTTAGGCAACCCGGTGGTCCCCATTCCCAGGAGGTCGCCACACAGATGCCAAACTTAGTGCACAGTGGACAGTAGTCCAGAACTCCCTGGCTCAAGCCGGTCTCCCACTCAGCCTCCCAGGTAGCTGGGACCACAGGTGTGCGCCGCCATGCCCGCAAACTGGGTCAAATTTGTCTGTGAGAGAAGCAAAGGGGATGCCAGGGTTTCTCCTATTCCTCAGATTTTTGTTTTTAAGTAAAGTCATTACAGATTAGGAAAATATAATACTGGCTTCTAATGAACAATTTATCTTTTAATGTAAGTTTAAAACAAAAGGGAAATCCACACTGCAAGTATTCCATTAACATAATGACTGAAGAAAAATGACTCCATGTTAAAAATCAGTCACTTTTTTTCAAAGCTTGATTATTAACACAGACAATGCACTAATTCTCCCTTCTGAGGACAGCACGACCAATTCCCAATGTTACTCGTGTGTCCAGGGACCGTCCACACTGCCCTGCTGCCCCACCCTTCACCCAAGGGGACGCCGGAAACCCAGCCACTTGCTCCCTAGCAAGGGACCCTCTTTTCTCACCAGGGACAGCGGAGGATAGAGAGCCCGGCACACAGGGCGAGGGTATGGGGGGACAGGGGGCTCTTCCCTGGAAGGATGGCAGTGGCCCACAATGACCTTGCATCCCGAAAGATGCCCTCGGGGAGAAGTGTTTCCAAAAGCAGCCTACAGGACACGAGTCAAGACAGAATCACAAATCTCGTCTCATCCAGGAAACTGACTCCCTTACCTTCTGCTAGGTGGAAAAGCAGACACGCTTATAAGCTACGGGAGTTTTTTATTAAAGAAAACCATTGACTGTTGGATTCCATCAATCCAAAATAGTACTGTAGAATCCTTCCAGACGGCACCATGACTTGTAAACAGCATCTCCATAAAGCAGAAGCCTGAAGACTCAGTCCTATCACAGCCAGAGCTGCGTGCGAACGGACAGGCCCTGTCAAGTGTGCCAGCAAGACACTCTGCCCCAGCTCCCCACGCCTTGACCACCGAGTCAAGGGCACGAAGGGCTTGGCAGTGAGGGCAGGAGGGTAGCCCCACCCTGGGCGCCCTGTGTCCACTGGGTGCTCTGGAGGCCGCCCATGGTGAGAGGCCAGGGCTGCTTTCAGACATCCTGGAAGGTGCAGGAGCCACAGAAGGCCCCAGTGACATGGAAGAGGTGTCTGCCCTGCCAAGAGCACGGAGGGTGGGAGAGGTAGGTCACACGGCCACCACCAAACAATGGTGAAGAAGACCCATTAAGGACACTGCTCAGCAAGGAAACACACAGGAAGATCTGGGGTGCCAAGTTTAAGGAAAAAAAAAAAAAAAAGCATCTCTCAAGGGAGAGGCCTGGATGGTGGGAATGCCCCTGGAACAGAAGGAAGGGCTTCATCTGCGGCGAGGGGAGAGCAGAGGGATAGTCAGGCCTCCCATTCTACACCGCAGGTCTGTAAAGTCTCTATGAGGACTGTGCTTGGGCCGGGCATGGTGGCTCACGCCTGTAATCCCAACACTTTGGGAAGCTGAGGCAGGTGAGTCATTTGAGGTCAGGGGTTCAAGACCAGCCTGGCCAACATGGTGAAACCCCGTCTCTACTAAAAATCCAAAAAAATTAGCAGGGTGTAGTGGTGGGTGCCTGTAATCCCAGCTACTGGGGAGGCTGAGGCAGGAGAATCACTTCTTGAACCCAGGAGGCAGAGGCTGCAGTGAGCCGAGACCGTGCCACCGCACTCCAGCCTGGGCAACAGAGCGAGACTCCGTCTCAAAAAAAAAAATGTGCTCATCTTTTAGGTTCCTTTTTTAAACTTCAGACTTACAAAAAAGTTGCAAGAACAGTTCAGAGTCCCTATATGGCCTTATCCAGCTTCCCTAATGCTAACATCATACATAACCACAGTAAAATTATCTAATTCCAAAATCAGCACTAACACCAGACTATTCACCACCACAAAGACCTGACTCCGACGCAGTCACCCTGCTCCAGGGCCCACGCGGGTGGCAATGGGTGCTCTCTTCTATGAGGTTGATTTTTTTTTTGGGGGGGGGGGGGGGACAGAGTCTTGCTCTGTTGGTCAGGTCTTGAACTCCTGACCTCGTGATCCACCCGCCTCGGCCTCCCAAAGTACTGGGATTATATGCGTGAGCCACCACGCCCAGCCTCCATGAGGTTGATTTTTAGTGTCTTGAAAATCGACATGGAACAGAAAGGACGCCAGATCTGCGTTTCCCTGTGGTGCTGTCTAACACACACAGGTCACAGAAAAGCCCACGAGATAATGAAAAAGCCTGAATGCTGTATGTGTGTCTCTGACTGGGAATAAGGATCACTGGAAAATATTTGCACCTGAGAAGATGGGGCTGAAGGAGGCTGCACAGAGCACAGGGGACCCCCTTGGAGGTTTAGTGGACAAGACGTCATCCACACAAAGAAGAGCCGACAGGTCCCGGGCTCACACAGGACTGGAATGGTGCCACTGCCCAGCCAGATCCCTGTCCACAGCCCTGGGAAGAAGGTTCTGGAAGCCCCTGCCATAGCCGGGGGAATGATGAACCCAAAACTGAGCCAAGCTCCAGTCTGTCTTACAAATTCTAAAAGCAACAGTTGAAAGGGGCAAAAAGGTTCCAAGGAACTACCTGGATCCCAGAACAAAGCCCAAGAAGATTTACAGGAATATACAATTATCCAGCACATAATGAGGTAAAATTCACAATGTCCAGCATCCAGTCAAATATTCTCAGGCATGGAAGGTGGAACAATTTGAGCAAAAAATAAATAGGACAGCAGTGGATTACAGTGCTGGAGTGCAGTGGTACAACAGCCTCCAGGGCTCAGACAATCCTCCCACCTCAGCCTTCTGAGTGGCTGGGATGACAGACACACGCCACTAGGTCTGGCTAATTTTTTTTTACTTTTAGTAGAAATGAGGTCTCGTTACGTTGCCCAGTCTGGTCTCAAACTCCTGGGCTCAATCAATCTTCCCACCTTCGCTTCCTACAGTGCTGGGATTACAGGCGTGAGCCATCACACCTGACCTACAACTTTGCCGTAAACCTAAAATTTTTCAAAAATAAAAAGTATATTGAAAAAAATTCCTGGGCATGTAAATAAGAAAATACGATTACATAGGGGAAAAAAATCCATCAAAAGCAACCCAGAATTGACACAGAAGGCAAAATTAGTAGATGCAGACATGAAATCGTGTAACTCAGTTCCTCCCCACAGTCAAAAACTAAAAACATGGAAGCTAGGAAAACACACTGAAATGAACCTCTAGAGATGCAGACGACGCTGTGTGAGATGAAAACCACACTGGGTGGGATTCACAGAAGAACAGACATTCAAAAGATCTGTGAACTCAGAGAAACGGCATGTCAACAACTCAAATATGGGCAAAAACACCGAGTGTGGCGTGGAGCTCCGAGAGAGAGAAGATCACTGGGGCAAAAACCGAGTGTGGCGTGGGTGAGGCAGGAGACTAACCTACAGTAAGGGATGCTCCCAAAAGAGGTAGAGGGCAGAAAAAAATACGTGAATGAATAAAGCCTGAATATTTCCACATTTTGATGAAAACTGTAAACTCTAGTGATCCAAAAAGCTCGACAAATCCCAATCACAAAACATGGAGAACCAGACCAAGGCACATCACAGAGGTGAAAAGAAAATCTTAAAGGCAGTCAAAGGTGAGAAACTAGGTAAAGAAGAACAGGCAATGGGGACAACAGGTTCTCGGGGAAACAGCGAGCACGCAGCCAGGGGCCAGCACCCGTAAGTCCTGCAGAAAAACACCTGTGAAAATCTTTCAAAAACAATGCTGCTGGTAATGGCTGTCTAACTCTGGGGAGGAGGTTCCTGGAGCTCTGCGCTGCTCCCCACACACCCTGCCCTCCGCATCTGACTGTGCATATCCTTTGCAAAATCCTTTCCACGACACTGGTGAACATGTGTCACCGATTTGTGTGAGCCACTCTCACAAAATTATTGAACCCGGCCAGGCGCAGTGACTGACGCCTGTAATGCCAGCACTTTGGGAGGCCGAGGCGGGTGGATCACGAGGTCAGGACATCGAGACCATCCTGGCTAACACGGCGAAACCCCGTCTCTACTAAAAATACAAAAAATTAGCTGGGCGTGGTGGCGGGCACCTGTAGTCCCAGCTAATCGGGAGGATGAGGCAGGAGAATGGCTTGAACCCGGGAGGTGGAGCTTGCAGTGAGCCGAGATCGTGCCACTGCACTCCAGCCTGAGCAACAGAGCGAGACTCCATCTCAAAAAAAAAAAAAAAAATGACTGAACCCAAGGCGGGGTCATGGAAACGCAGATTCAGGGCAGGTCGGTGAGAAGCACAGCTACAGGAACCCAGGCTTGCAGTGGGCGCTGGAAGTGCTGGCGGTCTTGTGGGGCTCAGTCCTCACCCCAGGGGATCCCGTGCCGTCTTCAGGTAGACAGTTTCCAGGCTGCACTGGATTGGGGGACACCCAGCTGGTGTCCGCTACAGAACTGACTGCCTCCCTGCTGTTGGGGAGAAAGCCCACACAACTGGTCACAGAAATCTTTCGTGTTTTCTGTGTTGACTGTCGCTGTGGCATGAGAGCAGAGGAAAAATCTGAGTTTTCCCCCTCAGAACCCCTACTGAGCTTAGAAATACATGAAGTAAAGCTACACAGACAGATACACAAAACCACAAACTTAGTAATGATTTTAATACCCTGTTCTCAATCACTGAGAGGACAAGTTGACAGAAAATCAGTAAGGACACTTGTAAAAAGTAGAGGTTCCTCTTCAAAGACTTTCCTCCCCATCTAATTAGAAATAAATAGTAACTTCTTTTAAAAGCAAAATTTATTGAAAGACCTGTACTAACATTCTTAAATATCTGCTAGCCATAATAAAGAAATCAATGTACTTTATGTTCTAAGCTCCCACAATTTAGCCTAAGTATCTGCCCTGGCATGCTTATACTGGTCCAAGCAAGCATTAGGTCACAGCCTGTTCCTCTTCCTTATTTGAAGGTGTTTTTACCTTTCTCAGCATTCCACAAGTTACTTCCTCCTTCCTTTGTTCTCCTCTGCCTTTGCCTCTTTTAAAAAGTTCTAAGTTGCTAACCAATCGGGACAAATACAGAATGCGAGGTCCCATTCCAGCCAATGGAAACCGGACACAGCGGTAGGGTAGACGCGTCAGGTTATAAATGACCCTGGTCTCCTTTATTTGGTGCACTCTTATGGCAAAACTGCTGGTGAGTGTACCCTTTCTGCAGTAAGTATAAAAATGGCCTTGCTGAGGAAATTAAATTTATGTTCAAGTGCTATTTCTTTACGGCACTGGGGAACAAGCATTTCAAACAGCTGGGAACACGCCTATTGCTGTTTATAAAAAATATATGTTTCCAGATAAAAGAATTCTGATCAGAAATAGGTAGGTTTTCATTTAAAGTTTTTTCTTTCACTCTACCTTCTGAAGCAGTCTCTAAATTCACCCTGTATTTGACGGTGCATGCGAATTTGTTATTTATGCTTAAATGCTAGCCAACGATTAAGATTCAGTCTTGCAAAGTTTTGAAATCTCTGAAGGGGGAAAAAAAACTTACATAGTTCACAATTCTGAGTCCAGAATCTAAGAAAAACCACCAAAACTTTCTTTGCATTCTGTCAAATTCAAATGCACTCTGTGTGCCAAGCCTCACTCGCTTTATGTCCACAAAGCACCACACGCTGCTTTCCGTGTATGTGGCCCAGGCCCCTGTGAAACACACACACTCTCTGTGGTGGACAGGAACACGGGCCTGCGGGTTCCAGTCAGGAAGTGGAGCGCTAGCCCTACGCGGTGGCTCATGCCTGGAGCCCAGCACTTCAGGAGGCTGCGGCAAGGAGGACTGACTGAGGCAAAAAGCTCGAGACCACCCTGGCCATCATGGCAAAACCCTGTCTCTAAAAAAAAAAAAAAATACAAAATTACCCAGGTATGATGGCATACATGCCTGTAGTCCCAGCAACTCAGGAGCCTGAGGCAGGAGGACAGCTTGAGCCCAGGAGTTGGAGGGTGTGGTGAGCTATCACTGTGCCACTGCATTCCTGCCCAGCTGACCGAGTGACATACTGATTTAAAACACACACACACACACACACACACACACACAGACACACTCAATGGAAGG
>NW_026652665.1:0-7273 GCF_009828535.3 Hylobates moloch
GTGCTGCGAGGCCATGGGTGGCCGTCCAGGGTGTGGCCTGGAGCTGTGGAGCCGGAGGCCTGGGTGATATGGTCCAGGCTGCATGCTGACTCCGGGTGTGAGTTAAAGTCAAAAATAAAGTCATGACTTTGAAGTTAGTTTGGTTCTTTCATTGTTGTAAGGTCAGGAGCCCTATTCCATCCCAGCTCTCCAAAACTCAGAATTTTGGGGGGGTTGAAATTTTAGGCTTTCTCTTTGAATTGTAGTTTTATCTTATTTGAGTTACAATTTGCATATGATAATTTAGGCAAATTTATCCATCATATGATCAGAAGAACAATGCACGATAGTTTATATCTGAAAGGAAAAAAATCTTTATATGGTTCTGAAAGCCTAAATCATTAACAACTTGGATGACAATTAGCATAAAAATACACAAACATGCCCTCTTCCTAGCAGTAAGTACACAGTGACAACAGAATCAAAGCATGTGGCTATGTGCATGTTAATATTTCAAGACGCAGAGCACTCTATTCCTCTTCTCTGCCCTTTCTAGATGGAACAGTTCCTCATGAATGTAAGTGCAGTCATAGGGTGGATTAGGGTGACCTGCCATTTGTATGCAACTGATCTCTATTTTGGTAGTAATGAAAGATATATTTTTAAAAGATAATTTCAAATTTCAGTGCAAACTAGCATGGTTTCACCCCTTTTCCTTGTAACATTTTTTTCTAAGTTTGGAAAAGTAAGGTAGGATTTAGTACGGTTTTTAATCAGAAGTTTTCAAAGTGAGATGCAAAATGGTGGCGCCAACCCATTTCAAGTCTGCTACATTTTGAATACACTTATTGGAGAAAAGACCTTCTCATCATTTTTCTCTTACAGGAAAGGAAATAACATGTACAGTTGACCCTTAAGCAACACGGAGGTTGGGGTGCTGGCCCCCATGCACAGTAGAAAATCCACGATAACTTTGACTCCCCCAAAACTTAACTACTAATAGCCTACTGTAAGCCTTACAAATAACACAAGCAGTCAATTAACACATATTTAATATATGTCTTATATACTGTATTCTTAACAAACATGCCAGAGAAAAGAAAAAGAAAATCATAAGGAAAATATATTTACTAGCTATTAAATGGAAGTAGATGATCAAACAGGTCTTCATCCTCACCCTTTTCATGGGCAGAGTGTGGAGAAGGATGTAGAATTGTTGGTTTTGCTAAGTGGACCTGCACCGTTCAAACCCCTGTGGTGCAAAGGCCAACTGTATAGCCATTGAACAGCAATTTATTTTTAGGAATTAACCTCACTAAAATAATCTTAGAAGGAGGCCAAGAAAAAAATGAATAAGTATTTTTGGTTCATCTATTTCATCATTTCATCATTTCATTTCCGCATTTCATCATTTCATTTCATTTCATCCTTTCATTTCATCTCATCCTTTCATTTCATCATTTCATCTCATCACTTCATCTCATTTTATCATGTCATTTCATTCATTTCCTTTCATCATTTCATTTCAATATTTCATCATTTCATCTCAACATTTCATTTCATCATTTCACTTCATCTTATCATTTCATCATTTCATCTCATGATTTCATTTCATCTCATCATTTCATTTCATCTCATTTCATCTTTTCATCTCGTCATTTCATTTCATCTTTTCATCTCATTTCATTTCATCATTCATTTATTTCATCATTTCATTTCATCATTTCACTTCATTTCATCATTTTATTTCATCATTTCATATCATTTCATCATTTCATTTCATCATTCCACTTCATCATTTCATTTCATTTCCTTTTATTTCATCCTTTCAACATTTCATCATTTCATCTCATCATTTCATCCTTTCATTTCATTATTTCATTTCATCATTTTATCTCATCATTTCATTTCATCATTTCATTTCATTACATCATTTCACTTCATATCATCATTTCACTTCATCTCATCATTTCATCTCATCATTTCATTTCATCTCATCATTTCATGTCATCCCATTTCATTTCATCTTTTCATCTCGTCATTTCATTTCATTTCATCATTTCATTTCATCAATTCATCATTTCATCATTTTATTTCATTTCATTGTTTCATCATTTCATCATTTCACTTCATTTCATCATTTCATTTCATTTCATCATTTCATATCATTCCTTCATTTCATCATTTCATCTTTTCATTTCATTTCATCATTTCATTATTTCACTTCATTTCATCATTTTGTTTCATCATTTCATTTCATTTCCTCATTTCCTTCGACCATTTCATTTCATCATTTCATTTCATTCTTTCATCTCATCATTTCATCTTAGCATTTCATTTCATCATTTCACTTCATCTGATCATTTCCTCATTTCATCTCATGATTTCATTTCATCTCATCAATTAATTTCATCTTTTCATCTCATCATTTCATTATTTCCCTTCATTTCATATTTTCATCGCATCTTTCATTTCATGTCATCATTTCATTTCATCAGTTCATTTCATTTTATTTCATTATTTCATCATTTCATTTCATATCATCATTTCATCATTTCACTTCATCATTTCATTCCATCATTTCATATCATTTCATCATTTCATGATTTCATTTCATGATTTCACTTCATTCCATTTCCTCATTTCATTTCATTTCGCCATTTCCTCATTTCAACATTTCATCATTCCATTTCATCATTTCATCATTTCATCTCATGATTTCATCTCATCATTTCATTTCATCATTTTATCATTTCATTTCCTCATTTCATCATTTCATTTCATTTCATCCTTTCATTTCATCCTTTGATCTCATCCTCTCATCTCATCCTTTCATCTCATCATTTCATCTCTTCATTTCTTTCTTTAATTTCGTTTCATGATTTCATTTCATCATTTCATCTCAACATTTCATTTTATTTCACCATTTCGCTTCATCTCATCATTTCATTATTTGATCTCATGATTTAATTTTATCTCATCATTTCATCTCATTATTTCATTTCATCTCATCAATTCATTTCATCTTTTTATCTCGTCATTTGATTATTTCATTTCATCTTTTCATCTCATAATTCATTTCATCATTTCATCAATTCATCATTTCATTTCAATTATTTCATCATTTCATTTCATTTCATCATTTCATCATTTCATTTCATATTTCATCATTTCATTTCATTTCATCATTTCATCATTTCACTTCATTTCATTTCATTACATCATTTCATGTCATTTATTCATTTCATCATTTCATTTCATTATATCCTCATTTCATTTCACCGTTTCATCATTTCATCATTCCATCATTTCATTTCATCATTTCATCTCATCATTTCATTTCATCATTTCACTTCATCTCATCATTTCATCATTTCGTCTCATGATTTCATTTCATCTCATCATTTCATTTCTTCTCATTTCATCTTTTCATCTCATCATTTCATTTAATCATTTCATTTCATCTTTTCATCTAGTCAGTTCATTTCATTTCATCAATTCATTTCATCAATGCATCATTTCATCATTTCATTTCATTATTTCTTCATTTCTCTTCATTTCATCATTTCCTTTCATTTCGTCATTTCATATCATTTCTTCATTTCATCTTTTCATTTCATTTCCTCATTTCACTTCATCATTTCATGATTTAATTTCCTCATTTCATTTCATCATTTCATTTCATCATTCCATTTCATCATTTCATCATTTCATTTCATCTCATCATTTCATTTCATCATTTCATTTCATTTCATCATTTTATCATTTCATTTCTTCATCATTTCATCAATTCATTTAATTTCATCATTTAATTTCATTTCATCATTTCATCATTTCATTTCAGTGATACATGTATTTAAGTGCTAATGTGATGCCCAGGAGACAACCTATTTCCCTTTGTACAACACCTCCTTCAACAAAAGGCAACCTCTCATGGTTGGCTAAGTCTACAGGGAAACCAGCCTTCTTCAACCACCCAATTTGATTTAGAATCTCAAACAGCACCTCAGTTTCATAAAAACCTAAAACATAAACACAACGCTTGGTTGTAAGTAAGCCAACAGTTTCTTGTCTCTTTCTCTGCTCAAGGCCTAAGGCCGTGTCTCCCCAACTACGTTCAGTGGAAGAAAAGATCTCCTGGACAAATAAGTTTGAGAAATGTTGTTGCAGGACTTCTCAGAACCTTTAAAACACAAATCTCATCCGCAGGGATCTTCAGGAGGAGATGGCTGATGCAGCACAACTTTCTTTCACAGGAGCATCTTGCAGAATACAGTATGAGATACAGAAAGGCTTCACTGAGTCTTTTTAAGGGCCCAGGCCTTGGTGGGAGTGGGGTAGGAGCTCTCCAGATAGCATCTAATGAGTAGGAACATTCAGGTTGCTTTTTTTTCCTTATTGGCAAAACTGTGTGTGCACCATGAATGAAGCTGGTCTCCCTTGTCCATATCAAAACTAAATCCAAATTAATTGGCTAAATTGGGACTCAACACCTCCAGGAGCCAAGCGGAAGAAAGCTCCACCACACTTTAAAGTAGCTTACCTCATCATATTTGAGGAAAGCAAAACGCTTATGACCAGTATGCTGCTAATACAAGTCTACAGATAATGCTCTGTGAAAAATTACTTTTCCCAATCAGAGCTGGCACAGTCCACATTTTGCATTACACTTTCGCCCCCTTTTTAAAATTTTAAACACAGATGTTTTTCTCTTTTTTTTCGAAAATTTAATTATACAAGACGGAGCCTCAGTATGTTGCCCAGGCTGGTCTTGAACTCCTGAGCTCAAGTGATACATCCGTCTCCGCCTCCCAAAGTGCTGGGATTACAGGCCTGAGACACTGTGCCCGGCCTTAAACACAAATCTTAATTCATTCTTACAATTATCCTGAGGTTAGAAAAATGGAAGGGAAGAAAAATGGCAAGCAGGTAGGCTGACTTCAGCTTCATTTTTTGGAAGGACAGTTTGCTTGGTTAAAACACACTACTGCCCACAAAGGCCAAGACAACAGAAAAACACAGACTTATATAAATAGATTTTATATGTGACAGCAGTTTGAATGGAGATTTTTTCAATGCAAATGACAAACAGCTGTGCTTCAGAATCAATGACAACGAATTTTTTTTTATCTCAACAGCTGTCCTGAGAGCACGTCTCTACATCTCTACCTGCATTCTGGAATCAGGGAGAAAGCCAAAACGGACAAGACACTAGATCAGCCGTGTCCAACCCTTTGACTACAAGGACTTTTCCGCCTATCTGTGGTGGTGGGTATCATGAAAATTATGCACAAACCTTTTTTTTTTTAAGCTCATCAGCTATCGTTAGCTTAGTGTATTTTATGTGTGGCCCAGGAGCATTCTTCTTCCAATGTGGCCCTGAGAAACCAAAAGCCTGGACACCTGTGCACTAGGTCAAAAGACTACTCCTTCTGGAAGCAATTGTACAGAATTTCTGACATTAGCTTGACATGAAAACCAATGGATAGTGGGACAGAATGCAAAATCTTCAAGAATTTTGTTGTTGTTGTTGTTTTCTCAAGGTCTTGCTCTGTGGCCAGGCTGGAGTACACTGGTGAGATCACAGCTCAGTGCAGGCTCAAGTGCTCCTCCCGCCTCAGCCACAGTAGTAGCTGGGACTACAGATGCGCACAACCACCCCTGGCTAATATTTTGTTTTTTAGAGACGGGTTCTCACTATATTGTCCAGGTTGGTCTCAAAGTCCTTGACTCAAGGGATCCAGGACAGGATAACAGGTGTGAGCCACCACACCTGGCCATGTGCATGAACTTTTAAGACAAACACAAGGCTCCACAAAAGTTAAGGTTTTCCCACCTAATTTCCAGGGGATCTTTTGGTGCAAGGATGAGAAGCCCTTCAAAGTACACAGACAACTCCAAAGATTCAAGACAGTTCATTCGGGCTGGGCCAGCCCACTGGGCAGACTGACCTTCAAGAAAGGCTCACCCATGACATACACCAGATGGCGCTCCAAGAATCTCTCCAGTCCTCAGGGTCCCTAAGGTACTGGACAGAGCTAGGAAAGCAAACCCATTTGCTTCTTCCTGCAGAAAACCCCTTGAGGTCAAGACCCCACAATCAGACGAGGATGGAGTGGCTCACCCTCAGTCAACAGGCCAGACTCAAGGTGGTATGTCTTAACCAAGGGTGTGGGCCTCCAGGTATGACTCCCACCTCAGTGCTCCTTTAATAACAAATCTTTGTTAATTCTCCTTAACAGGGGTTCCTGGCAAGTCAGTTCTCCCTCCGGCCTTCCGTTTCCTCACCTACAAGATGAGAAGGCTGGAGCAGATGGAAATTCGGGGAGTAAGGGGATGTCGGCGCGCAGCCCACACCGCCCACGGGCCCCTGGAGCCTCCATCCAAGTTCCGACCACGCACCCGCCCCACAAATCCTGCCCAAGGTGAGGGCTGGTCCCGGGTCCTCCAGCTGCCGCGTCAGCGAGTGCAGGAGGGAGGGGAAGCCTCCAAGGGGGCGACGCGGGCTCAAGGATGCAACTGGGCCAGGAGTGAACTGGTGCCAGGAGGGAGGTGTCCCGGCAGCTCCTGCAACCCAGCCTGGTTCCCGACCCCCTTATCTCCAGGGTCGGTATCTCCTGCAGGGTGAGGTCCTTGGACACAGCGCACTTGGTGCGCAGCCAGCGCAGGCTGCCCATGGAGATGCCCATGAACTTCTGGAGCTGCCCACACTGCTGCAGCGCTCGGCTGGCCGCGGCCCCTGCGCCTCCCTCCGCGGCTGCCGCATCACCCCCGCCACCGCCCTCCTTCTTCTCTCCCATCACCTGGGCGCGCAGCGCCGCTCTATGCAGGCAGCAGCGGCCGAGGCAGGGAGCCTGCGGCGCGGGCGCCTAGGGGAGGAACCCGGGAGCTGGGAGAGCTGGAGCAGGAGCGCCCCTCGACGCTGCCCGAGCCAGGACGCTGGCAACCCAGTCTGCCGCTTCCGTCCTCAGAGCCGAGGCGGCGGGGACAAAAAGCTGCAAAAAGCCGTCAGGGCGGGGTCAAAAAGCCGCGGCGGCAAGAAGCCATGGAGGTGGCAGGGGCAAAAAGCCGCGGTGGGGGGCAAAATGCCAGGGCGGCGGGGGGCAAAAATCCGTGAAAAGCGGCGGCGGGCGGGGGAGGACGAGAAGCCGGGAAAAGCTGCGACGGCGGGGACAAAAACCCGCAGCGGTGGGGGGCAAAAAGCCGCGGCGGCCGGGGGCAAAATACGGCGGCGGGAAAAAGCGGCGGCGGCAAAAAGCCGCGGCGGCGGGGTCAAAAATCCGCGGCGGCGGGG
>NW_026652665.1:7373-28776 GCF_009828535.3 Hylobates moloch
GGCGGCGACGCGGGAAAAAAGCCGCGGCGGCGGGCACAAAGAGCCGCGGTGATGGGGGAAAAAGCCGCGGCGTCAGGGGGGCCAAAAGCCGCGGCTGCGGGGGTAAAAAGCCTCAGCGGCGGGCGTAAAAAGCCATGGTGGCCGGAGCAAAAAGCCGCGGCGACGAGGGCACAAAGCCGCAGCGACAGAAACCTGCGGCGGCTGGGGCAAAAAGCCGCAGCGGCAAAAGCGGCAGCGGTGGCGGCGAGGAGCCGCGGCGGCGGGCACAAAGAGCCGCGGTGATGGGGGAAAAAGCCGCGGCGTCAGGGGGGCCAAAAGCCGCGGCTGCGGGGGCAAAAAGCCTCAGGGGCGGAGGGGCGGCGGGGGTCAAAAAGCCGCGGCGGCAGAGGGCAAAAAGCCCCGGGGGCAAAAGCCATGGGGATGGTGGCAAAAAGCTGGGGAGGCCTGGGCAAAAAGCCGCGGCGTCGGGGGCCTCCCTCCCTTCCTTTCTCCTTCCATTCTGTTCTTCTTTCTTTTCTCTTATTCTTTCTTTCTTTCTCACTTTCTTGCTTTCTTTCTTTTTTCTCCCTTCCTCCCTCCCTTCTTTTCTTCCTTCCTCCCGCCCTTTTCTGCTTTTTCCTTCCTTCCTTCTCTCCTTTATTTTGTTTCTTTGCCTTCCTCCCTTTTACAATTCTCTCTTCCTCCTTTCCTTCTTCCCTTCCTCTCCTTCTTTCATTCTTTTTTCATCTTCTTTCTTCCTTCCTTTCTTTCTTTTCCTTCCTTCCTTTCTTTTTCTTTCTTTCTTGTGTTCTTGCTTTCTTCTCTCTCCCTTCCTGCTTTTCTCCCTTCCTCCCTCCCTCGCTTCCTTCCTTCTCTCATTTCCTCCTCTTTTTCTTTCTACTTTCTTTCCTTCCTTCTTTTTTCTTTCTTTTCTGTCTTTCTCTTTACTAAAATTGATATTATTTAAAAAAGAACACTTTAATCTGCAGGTAAATAGATTATGTCTGCTGTAGACAAAATAACGGCCTCCCAAAAATGTTCATGTCCTAATTTCCAGAGTCTAACCTACAAATATGTTAGGTTGCCTGGCAGTGGGAAATCAGATTTCAAGTGAAATTAAGGTTGCAATAAAATGATGGAGACATTATCTTAAACGGGTGGGATCAATGAAATCACGAGCTTCCTTATAAGTGAAAGAAGAAGGCAGAAGAAAGACAACCATGGAGGTGGTGGCATGAGAAATTACTCAACATCACTGACTTTTAAGATACAAGAATGAGGACCCAGCGCGGTGGCTCACACCTCCCCAGTAGCCACAGCAATACTGATACCCTCACACCTTTGAACATAAAGCTTTGTGTTGTCTATTTTTCAGGTGCTGTCACCTATCTGATCTCAGTATTTTAAAAATCAGCTTCCAGCCCATATGGTGGCTCATGCTTGTAATAGCAGCAGTTTAGGAGGCTGCAATGAGAGGATTCTTTGAGCTCAGGAGATCAAGAGCAACCTGCGCAACATAGCAAGACCCAGTCTCTATCAAAAGATAAAAATAAAGGTGGGCATGGTGATGTGCACCTGTTGTCCTAGCTATTTGGGAGGCCAAGGTGGAAGGATTGCTTGAGCTTGGGAGGTGGTGGCTACAGTGAGCAGTGATTGCACCACTGCACTCCAGCCTGGGCAAAAAAGCAAGATCCTATCTCAAAAAATATACACAATAAAAATAAAAATCAGCTCTCATTGATTTCTACATAAATATGCACAGGCGATGTCCACATAGACATAAATAATAATATATCTGACAATGGGTCCATATGATCTTCAAAATGTAAAATGCCTATCTGTGTAATTGACTGGTCAGTCTCATTAGTGAATATAGATTCAATTCTACTTCCTTGTTCTGGATAAATTATATAATCTAGCTTTTCATTTCACTTATTCACTGATAAAAACAGGAAGAATGACAAGACATCTATTTTGGAAAATTACTCTGGTACGAGTAAAGATGAAATAATGATAGAATTGCATGGAAAACTAGAAAAAAGTATGGTCTTCTGATATTCTGTCACGTCATATACTAAAGACCTCATAAAACTCAGATATTTTATCTAAAAATGTTATTTTCATCTTAGGAATGATCAAACCATGAGACTAGAATTGTATTACAATGACTCTCACAAGCACATGTGCTAAAAGGGAGGGGAAAACATCATTACTGATATTTTAAACGTGCGTTTTATTTTCCATAACATGAACCTCAACTTGATATGATGCAGATTGAAGGAAATCACCCATAATTCCATATTAAGAAGGCCTGTGATATTTTATGGGAAAAATAAATAGAGAAAATGCTAACAGAAACACTTTTAAGCATTAAGCTTTATGGAGCAAAGACAAATCCAGTGGTGAAAGATACACACTCGAGTTCTGTTTGTTGTCTTGGAACAATATGGTTTAGAGGTGACTGGTGGGTGAGGAGAACATATGCGAGTTCACCAAACAGAAAAGCTGAATGAGGCAATGCCTCTTCCTGACCGTATCTCTTACTCAGATAACTACATAATTTATTGTCCAGAAAAGGGTATATTTATAAATCACATTAAAAGTCATGCAATGAAGTTGTCCAGGGAAATCAAGAGTTAACAGTCTCACTCTGACAATAATGAATAGGGGGGTTCCCTCAAGATAGAATAGAACATGACCCCACACTGGCAGGTAGTAGTACCAGAAAAGAACCCATGGAAAATCTTGACCTTATGCTTGAGGTAGGGACCAGGCTAAAGTGAAAGCCAGACATAAAATTCTATCTAAAATATATCAACAATCGAAGAAAATATGTGGTGTACAGGCATAGAATGTCTTTACTGGATCGTTGAAATAGTAAGATAAACTCAAATTTTTACATTGTTTTGTTTTCCTCCAGTTAGGGCTTGAGGTTTGACTCTGGAGAGTGGCTGTCAATTGGAGCCCTGCCTTTCTGGGGTTCTGGGCAGGGGGTTGTGGATGCTTAACATGTGCCTTTCACAGGAGACTTCCTTACCCCTGCAGTGGCCAGGTGTGCATCCCACGACCAGGCCTCGCTCTCACAGAACATCTGCTGAGACTAGGAGATGCCTGGTGGCTGTTGCCTGACCTGTGTCCTGAGTATTTCTGACAAGAGCCACTCTCAGAGACCCTGGCCAGGAGGAGAGTTAGGTTCCAGCGTAGGTCAGATCAGACACTTGGAGGCCACAGGACCAAACACGGGAAATCAGAGAAGTAGTTT
Source organism: Hylobates moloch (assembly GCF_009828535.3). Classification (NCBI taxonomy): domain Eukaryota; kingdom Metazoa; phylum Chordata; class Mammalia; order Primates; family Hylobatidae; genus Hylobates; species Hylobates moloch. Next base: position 10,615 of record NW_026652665.1, read on the forward strand.
TATTACTCACAGATCCAGAGAGAAGAGGGTAGCTGAGAAGAGGGTTTAGCTGTGTCCCCAGCCAAATCTCATCTTGAATTCCCGCATGTTGTGGGAGGGAACAGGTGGGAGGTAATTGAATCATGGGGGCAGGTCTTTCCCATGCTGTTCTTCTGATAGTGAATAAGTCTCAGAAGATCTGATGGTTTTATAAAGGGGAGTTTCCCTGCACAAGCTCTCTTGTCTTGTCTGCTGCCATGTGAGACGTGCCTTTCACCTTCTGCCATGATTGTGAGGCCTACCCAGCCACGTGGAACTGTGCGTCTATTAAACCTCTTTCTTCTGGAAATTACCCAGTCTTGGGTATGTCTTTACCGGCGTGTGAAAATGGACTAATACAGTAGCACACCTCATAGGGCTGAACAAAATGGGGAAGATGAGTGGGGAGCAAGAGAGAGAAAAGGGGTCTGTGGGACTCCAGCCTTTACTGGGCCCAGAACATTACCCAAATAAGTTTTCCACGGGGCTCTAGCGGGTGGGGTGAGTGCCAGCAGGCACATTTCTTGGCTCCCGCTGCAACTGAGCAGGTCACTCTGGCGTGTGGGGGCTGTCCATGTGGGCTGTGAGGTCTGTGGGGTGAGTCAGGTAGGTTGTATCCGACAGTTCCATAGCGGGTAGTCACCAGGGGGAGGCAACTGTGTAGGGTCACTATCTGGGCCAGCCACACTGAGGAACTGTGAGGTTTACAACTGGAAATTGTCAAGGGAATCTGAACCCAGCTACCATATGAGAGAGTTCAACTTATGTTCAACGTGAATGCCATGGCAACATTAAAATGTAAGAATTCGCTCCATATGTGCTTGAGGTAAATAGGAGAAACCTAGAATTGATGTAAACAGTGAGAAGATTGGATGCGTTTTCCGTCACATATTTTAATATTAGCAGCCTATTATATATGTCAGTCCATCAGGCATTCAGAATTACATGCTTATGAAAATTTTTTGCACCATCGGACAAAAGACAAGGGTAGAAGATATTTTTAGCCCTATAAACACTAGTAAATTAAAAACAGAAGGACCTTTATGTCCTAATATATCTATGTTGTGAAAGGCTGCCCTGTGAAATACAGGATTTCTTAAACGTATTTTCAAAATCGTAGGTGTCAATATTTTTTAGAAATCCATTTAAATTTCTCTTGCTATTTTACAATGCCTACTTATTTATTTAGTGGTTCTGCTGATTTTGATGTATATCCTAAACTTTATATTTTCTTTAAAGTATGTTTTATACAACTTTATGTAAAATGTTTCAGTTTCTTCACATTCTCTCCCTGTCCTTTTGTTTTGCTCTTATATGGTGGCCTTGAGTCTTTTCTCTGGCTTTTCGAACCTAGTAAGACTAAGACACTAAAGTAACTTTGCCCGTGGTTTGGTAGTGCCTTCTAAAGCACATCCTAAGCTCTCGTGCATACAGGGGTCTCCTTTGAGCTCTATGCTTTTGACATCCCACATATTCCAGCACTCCAAATCAGTACTGCTCAGTTTTAGTTACTAAGATTAAAAATGTATTTTAATAGCAAGTTGGTTTAGTGCACTCTTGCTTCCTTCTTTACTGCTGGTATACATGTATATTCCTTTAAATGAATCTTGGAATTTATTTAAAAATTGTAAATTTTACAAATGAAACTGTATATTGTTGTGAATTGATAGGTGAATTTGGAAAGAATTTGTCTTCATGATACTAAATCCTTTTTATCCAAGAATCATATGTGCCTTTATATTTATTCCAGTCTATATTTATATCAGAGTAAATATATAGAAATGTAGATACACACAGCTGTAGTTATAGATAGATACAAATATAGATATAACATGTTAAATCTATATCTATCCCATGTAACGTATATACATGTTATATGTGTGTGTATATATATATGTTTGTGTTATTAAAGAGCTCCCTTAAAATTTTTCTTTTATTTCCTATATAATTTTAGGTTGAGCTTCAATTTTCCTTTTACAAACAAGCAAATATTTATACTAGTTTTAATACTGACCTTTGGACATTCTATCTTATTTTAGCATTGAATATTTTCACAATTATTATAAATATTATCTAATATTAATGTAACTGTTAAAAATATTTAAAATTTTACCTTTGAATTATTTTATTGTTGAATTTAAATTCCTTGAAATATGATAGTAAATTTCTATTTTATGCTTTCTCTATGCATATGCAAATTAGTCTATCCACTTCTCTATGTAGTAACATATGAAAATCAGGCCTCTCTTCTTCTAATAGACATACACGTGTTTGCATATAGAATATCAGACTCTTTATAGCATTTAAAATCTTTAAAGACATGAATATCACCTTTTAACAAATATATGTTAGCATGTACTGAGAATACCCTATTTATTTTTTATTTGGGGTAACCAATATGATTATTAATATTATTGGATTACCAAATTTGGAATCACACTTTCATCCCCAAGGTGGATATTTGTTTTATTTTTTTGTTAATTTCTTGTCTTACTGTTTCAAATATTGTTGGATATTATTTTTCTTTTATTTGGCATTTTAGTATCAATAGTTGGAAGTGATGTACTCTACATATTTTTTCTTCAAAATCTGCTGGGTTTTATAATTACTGCTATATTGGATTTGTAGTAGACATTGACAAAAATTATTCCTGTATGTTTTATAGCTCTATGAAGGAAGCCAATATATTTTACCCCAAAATATATTTCCTTGATATGTTTCAAAATGGCTATTCAGAAGGGCTGGAAATGCAAACATAGCTGCAAAGCTGTCTTGGGGAGATTTGCATGGGTAGAGAGTCTGCCCTGATGCAGCCAGGCTTTCTCTGAGGTCTGCCCCCTTGTCTGGATCTAGGAAAGGTGGAAAGGTTAACTGAGAGTCTGAGGTCTCCAAAGGTCTGAAAGAAACATTTTCTGTCTGTTCTCTCTGAGGACTGCTCCCAGTGAGGTTTCACCTACGTAGTAAGTCCACTGTTGCTAGCCAGGGTCCTTTTCTCACATAACCTTTTCTTTCTTTTTTGTTTTTTTCCCTGGGATCCAAGACCCCATTCTTTCTGTAAACTTCATGTGGTAGATAAGCTTCTGCACCCATCATGTGTCTGGGTCTTCATTCTAAGGGCTCCAGTGTACACACATTGCAGAAACCTGTATGCCTTTTCTACTATTTATCTGCCTCCTATTAGTGATTTTCAGGGAAACTTCAGAAGGCGAAAGGGACATTCTCCTTTAGCCCATACTCAGACAAAATCCCCCAACATTTAACTGATTCCTGATACCTTAAAATCACCTTGAAAAATCCATATATTTATAACCTTTTCTTCCCTCTATGACTTCTGGTCAGTCTGGGTTTTGCTTTTTATTCCATTTACTTCATCCTCGAAAAGATCTATTTTATGTCTATTTATTCTCATTTATTGACATTGAGAATAGAAAATAACTTTCATGTGAGAAATGCAAGTCCTTTTAAAGAATGAGGCCCAGAGAGATATTAAAATGAGGCAGCAGTTCTGTCCTGCTCCTCTTTGAGCTGTGTGTTCATCTAGGCTGCTTGCTGTTGCCACAGTAGCTATAAATTAACCAATAATGCCACACCAGACACTATAATCCACATCCAATAATAGTGTAACAGTGCATAGCCAGTCACTAACAAACGTTATTTCCATAAGCGAATGAGAATTTGTGACAAACCTCTTTGCATCATCCCACTTCTTGTCCCTTTGTTGCCTTTAAGAAACTGCTTGTTGCAAAACTCCAAATGGAGTTCATATCCAAGCATACTTGGGTCTGTTTCTTCCAGGCAGCTGTCCTCATTTTGGCTCAAGTCAACTCTTTGAATGATGTTTTCTGCTTCAGCCTCTTCCACTTAGATTAACAACATGGATTTGTGTCACCATGTGCAGCAGTTAAAATGTTTACACTTTTCCCCTCGAGGGCATTGATGTGTTTTCCTGAGCACTTGGAATAGCTACATAGTGTTTACTTTCTAGATTATGGTTTCTCAACCTTGCTGCTACTTACCTTTAGGACCAGAGGATTCTTTGTTGTGGGAGGCTGCCCTAGCAATGCTAGATGTTTCGTTTGACCTCTAAATTTCACACCTCCACCAGTCTTGACATCCCCACAATAACCCTAGACATTGCCAAATGTCTCCTGGGGAAAACTCTCCACCACTTGACAGCCAAAGTTCTTGAAATCTTGGAATGGTCAATTGAGTTTTTATGTTATCCAAAACAAATATTTCTCTTTGTTTTTAAACATCTACTTCCATCTACTTATCTGCTTATTTTTCTTTTATTTGTAACTTAATTCCATCAAGGAGAGAGAGTGCATTTTCTGTCGTGCCAAATTTTCGAAGAATGTATTGATTTTTTATGACCTGATATATGGATGATATGTAGATAGTACATGTTTGTATTATCAAATTTCAGGTCAATAATAAAATAAATACTTATAATATTTATACTGTCACTGTATATTAGTTATTTTCTTTCTTCAATACAGGAGTTTCTCAACATATAGGCTGTTTTCAATTCTAGGTTATCCAGTAGATTTTGAAATGTTATAATTAAATATCTACTTCTCAAGCATTCATCTTTGCAAATGAATCAATCCCAAGCTCTTATAATGCACATCATATAAAGGGCAGATTAGTCAATATATGGTTCAGAAATAATTATGTAATATTTATAAGAAAATTAAAAATTTAGATCCTTAACTCAGATAACAATAATCCAAATTAAAATTTGATTTAATTACATAATTTAAAATGACACCAGAATACTAGTAAAAATGTAGATAAGTTTATATAATCCTTTTTAGCTGTAGGACTTTATTAGCATAAATTCAAATACAGGAACCAAAGTAAGATTGAGACCTATAGTAAAAGGTTAAAATGCACACATTATAGGGGCATGATTAAACTAATTTAAGGCATAATAACATGGAGAAATATTGCAAAACATACATTTTACTGAATTAATTGTTAATATTTAATCATTAAATGAGAACAAAGGTAAAGAGTAGCTACACACACACACACACCCACACACAAGTGCAATATTGTCAAATAAACACGTAATGGTCAGCTACACTAGAAATCACACCTGTATTTTCTCCACAGAAGAGTAAAGATTAAAAATCACAATAATATTTATTGTACATATGGAGGTAAAAATACTCAAAATATTACCCTAAAATACATTTTTTTTTTGAGATGGAGTTTTGCTTTTATTGCCCAGGCTGGAGTGCAATGACACAATCTTGGCTCACTGCAACCTCAGCCTCCCAGGGTCAAGTAATGTTCCTAGCTCAGCCTCCGAAGTAGCTGAGATTACAGGCATGCGCCACCACACGTGGCTAATTTTTTGTATTTAGTAGAGACGGGGTTTCACCATGTTGGTCAGGCTGGTCTCGAACTCCTGACTTCAGGTGATCTACCCACTTCAGCCTCCCAAAGTGCTGGGATTACAGGCGTGCACCTGGCCAACTTTTTGACATATTTCAAGATGGAAATAGCTTCTTCTACAAGAATAGCTGAAAAGCTGTGTTTGTTGGGGAGATTTACATTTGTAGAGAAAATCTGCATTGATATAGACAGGCTTTCCCTGAGATACTCCCTTGTCTGGGTTTAGGAAAGATTAACTGAGTCTGGCACGTTTAAATTTCGAAAAACCATTTCCTAGCTATACTTCCCAAGAGGAGGGCTGCTCCCTGGGAGGCTTCATCCATGTAACAAGACCAGCTTTGCTGCCAGCCTCCTCTTTCTTCCTTGTCGTCACCTGTCTTCCACAAAGCCTGATTTACCAATGTACAGCTCTGTGTTTTCTGTAACCTCAAGACAGCATAGACGTGTTAACTACCTTGCCTTTCCTGGAGTTTTTATATATGTAGTATATATTTGTATATCTATTTATAATATACAAATATTTGTATATATATATGTATATATTATGTAAACTCCAAGTGCGTACTTGTGCACATAATTATATCTGTGAACCTTTTTTCCCTGTTAATTTGTACATTATCAGTTTGTTTTATAGACTCAAATAATTAAAGCTTCAAGGGAAAAATTTAAAGTTTCCTATAGAGAAAAGACAAATATATATGTGACACATAATATTTAGAGTGTAAGACGCTTTTTAAAGGTATATTTGCAATTTGTGTCAAAACATTTAAATATACATTTGTTACTTTAACTATAAAATTTCAAATAATTTAAGCTAAATACATAGTATATGCAGAAAATTTCGCAATATTTGTATGTAGCACCTTACTGTGCATTACTGTAACCAACGGTCTAATATAAAGAACTAATTAGGGTAGCACCTACTTTTCAAATATCTCATTTTTTTCTCACACCTTTTAAATAAGACAAATAACGTTTAACTTTATTTGTAAATTTGAAGAATAGTATTTTTCAGCAGATGGTTTATTTTAGCAAATTCCGTCTTCACATTGTGCTATGCTTTTATGAGTTCCAGCTGTTAACGAGTATTATTTTACTGCTGAATCTATCATGTGTGAAATAATTGCTCATTATGTGCCTTAAAACACAAGCAATATACTTATTTTCGGCTTGGAGCAAATTAAAATCTTATCAGCAATTTAAAAAATCTAGAGTGGTCTTCTGGTTATTTTAAACTGGTATTTTTCTCTTTAGGTTTTTAGTGAGTTGTCTTATCAAGAAGAAGAATTCAAGCTGATTATTATTTTATTTTCTCTTCCATCCACCTCGCAGGTGTGTTAATAATTTCGTTTCTCAGAAAATGTTCTTTCTTAGCCATCTTACAAGATGAGAGACCTTTTAACATCTTCCATTCAGATGTGATAGCAGTAATGGAAAATATTCCAGCTTCATGAATATGGTGATACAAATATTTATCTGTCTAACTTCTTTCAGTGCCAAATGTTTACTTTACTCAGTGAATGACTCAGTTGACTGGTAATTTCTTCTGAAATCACAAATGAGAGGATCAGAGGTCTGGCTGTTGTCTGTACCTCATATGACTCCCAGTGCAGACAATTGTTTCTATGGAGCACAGACAGTTCAAAGGATTGACTTCCTGCCTAGAATAGTTTCTGCTGTACTTCTTATCCTTCTTGTGGAGATTTCAGATGATCTGAATTGCTTTTCTATCTTAAGAAAAAACTCAACAATTCTCCCACCTGAGAGGAATCTAAACTGTAGTAAGTTAGCAGAAGCAATCTGTAAAGTTCTTACATTGTTTGTTGTAGAATGCAGAGTTGGTGTCTCCATCACTAAACTTTTTTTTTCTTTTATTATTATTATCCTTTAAGTTTTAGGGTACATGTGCACAATGTGCAGGTTTGTTACATATGTATCCATGTGCCATGTTGTTGTGCTGCACCCATAAACTCGTCATTTAGCATTAAGTGTATCTCCTAATGCTGTCCCTCCCCCATCCCCCCACCCCATAACAGTCCCCGGAGTGTGATGTTCCTCTTCCTGTGTCCATGTGTTCTCATTGTTCAATTCCCACCTATGAGTGAGAACATGCGGTGTTTGGTTTTTTGTCCTTGAGATAGTTTACTGAGAATGATGGTTTCCAATTTCATCCATGTCCCTACAAAGGACATGAACTCATCATTTTTTATGGCTGCATAGCATTCCATGGTGTATATGTGCCACATTTTCTTAATCCAATCTATGGTTGTTGGACATTTGGGTTGGTTCCAAGTCTTTGCTATTGTGAATAGTGCCACATTAAACATACATGTGCATGTGTCTGTATAGCAGCATGATTTATAGTCCTTTGGGTATATATCCAGTAATGGGATGGCTGGGTCAAATGGTATTTCTAGTTCTAGATCCCTGAGGAGTCACCACACTGACTTCCACAATGGTTGAACTAGTTTACAGTCCCACCAACAGTGTAAAAGTGTTCCTATTTCTCCACATCCTCTCCAGCACCTGTTTTTTCCTGACTTTTTAATGATGGCCATTCTAACTGGTGTGAGATGGTATCTCATTGTGGTTTTGATTTGCATTTCTCTGATGGCCAGTGATGATGAGCATTTTTTCATGTGTTTTTTGGCTGCATAAATGTCTTCTTTTGAGAAGTGTCTGTTCATGTCTTCACCCACTTTTTGATGGGGTTGTTTGGTGTTTTCTTGTAAATTTGTTTGAGTTCATTATAGATTCTGGATATTAGCCCTTTGTCAGATGAGTAGGTTGTGAAAATTTTCTCCCATTCTGTAGGTTGCCTGTTCACTCCGATGGTAGTTTCTTTTGCTGTGCAGAAGCTTTTTAGTTTAATTAGATCCCATTTGTCAATTTTGGCTTTTGTTGCCATTGCTTTTGGTGCTTTAGACCTGAATTCCTTGCCCACGCCTATGTCCTGAATAGTATTGCCTAGGTTTTCTTCCAGGGTTTTTGTGGTTTTAGCTCTAACATATAAGTCTTTCATCCATCTTTAATTAATTTTTGTATAAGGTGTAAGGAAGAGATCCAGTTTCAGCTTTCTACATATGGCTAGCCAGTTTTCCTAGCACCATTTATTAAATAGGGAATCCTTTCCCCATTTCTTGTTTTTGTCAGGTTTGTCAAAGACCAGATAGTTGTAGATATGTGGCATTATTTCTGAGGGCTCTGTTCTGTTCCATTGATCTATGTGTCTGTTTTTGTACCAGTACCATGCTGTTTTGGTTACTGTAGCCTTGTACTATAGTTTGAAGTCAGGTAGCTTGATTACTCCAGCTTTGTTCTTTTGGCTTAGGATTGACTTGGTGACGTGGGCTTATTTTGGTTCCATATGAACCTTAAAGTAGTTTTTTCCAATTCTGTGAAGAAAGTCACTGGTAGCTTAATGGGGATGGCATTGAATCTATAAATTATCTTGGGCAGTATGGCCATTTTCATGATATTGATTCTTCCAACCCATGAGCTTGGAATGTTCTTCCATTTGTTTGTATCCTCTTTTATTTCATTGAGCAGTGGTTTGTAGTTCTCCTTGAAGAGGTCCTTCACGTCCCTTGTAAGTTGGATTCTTAGGTATTTTATTTTCTTTGAAGCAATTGTGAATGGGAGTTCACTCGTGATTTGGCACCCTGTTTGTCTGTGATTGGTGTACAAGAATGCTTGTGATTTTTGTACATTGATTTTGTACCTTGAGACTTTGCTGAAGTTGCTAATCAGCTTAAGGAGATTTTGGGCTGAGACAATGGGGTTTTCTAGGTATACAGTCATGTCATCTGCAAACAGGGACAATTTGACTTCCTCTTTTCCTAATTGAATACCCTTTATTTCCTTCTCCTGCCTGATTGCTCTGGCCAGAACTTCCAGCAGTATGTTGAATAGGAGTGGTGAGAGAGGGCATCCCTGTCTTGTGCCAGTTTTCAAAGGGAATGCTTCCAGTTTTTGCCCATTCAGTATGATATTGGCTGTGGGTTTGTCATAGATAGCTCTTATTATTTTGAGATACGTCCCATCAACACCTAATTTATTGAGAGTTTTTAGCATGAAGCGTTGTTGAATTTTTTCAGAGACCTTTTCTGCATCTATTGAGATAATCATGAGGTTTTTGTCTTTGGTTCTGTTTATATGCTGGATTACACTTATTGATTTGCATATGTTGAAACAGCCTTGCATCCCAGGGATGAAGCCCACTTGATCATGGTGGATAAGCTTTTTGATGTGCTGCTGGATTCAGTTTGCCAGTATTTTATTGAGGATTTTTGTATCAATGTTCATCAAGGATATTGGTCTAAAATTCTCTTTTTTGGTTGTGTCTCTGCCAGGCTTTGGTATCAGGATGATGCTGGCCTCATAAAATGAGTTAGGGAGGATTCCCTCTTTTTCTATTGATTGGAATAGTTTCAGAAGGAATGGTACCAGTTCCTCCTTGTACCTCTGGTAGAATTCGGCTTTGAATCCATCTGGTCCTGGACTCTTTTTGGTTGATAATATATTGATTATTGTCACAATTTCAGAGCGTGTTATTGGTCTATTCAGAGATTCAACTTCTTCCTGGTTTAGTCTTGGGAGAGTGTATGTGTCCAGTAATTTATCCATTTCTTCTAGATTTTCCAGTTTATTTGTGTAGAGGTGTTTGTAGTATTCTCTGATGGTAGATTGTATTTCTGTGGGATCCCCGGTGATATCCCCTTTATCATTTTTTATTGCATCTATTTGGTTCTTCTCTCTTTTCTTCTTTATTAGTCTTGCTAGCGGTCTATCAATTTTGTTGATCTTTTCCAAAAACCAGCTCCTGGATTCATTAATTTTTTGAAGGGTTTTTATGTCTCTATTTCCTTCAGTTATGCTCTGATTTTAGTTATTTGTTGCCTTCTGCTAGCATTTGAATGTGTTTGCTCTTGCTTTTCTAGTTCTTTTAATTGTGATATTAGGTTGTCAATTTTTGATCTTTCTGTCTTTCTCTTGTGGGCATTTAGTGCTATAAATTGTCCTCTACACACGGCTTTGAATGTGTCTCAGAGATTCTGGTATGTTGTGTCTTTGTTCTCTTTGGTTTCAAAGAACATCTTTATTTCTGCCTTCATTTCATTACGTACCCAGTAGTCATTCCAGAGCAGGTTGTTCATTTTCCATGTAGTTGAGTGGTTTTGAGTGAGTTTCTTAATCCTGAGTTCTAGTTTGATTGCACTGTGGTCTGAGAGACAGTTTGTTATAATTTCTGTTCTTTTTCATTTGCTGAGGAGAGCTTTACTTCCAACTATGTGTGGTCAGTTTTGGAATGGGTGTGGCGTGGTGCTGAAAAAATGAATATTCTGTTGATTTGGGGTGGAGAGTTCTGTAAATGTCTATTAGGTCCGCTTGCTGCAGAGCTGTGTTCAATTCCTGGGTGTCCTTGTTAACTTTCTTTCTTGTTGATCTGTCTAATGTTGACAGTGGGGTGTTAAAATCTCCCTTTATTATTGTGTGGGAGTCTAAGTCTCTTTGTAGGTCACTCAGGACTTGCTATATGAATCTGGGTGTTCCTGTATTGGGTGCATATATATTTAGGATAGTTAGCTCTTCTTGTTGAGTTGATCCCTTTACCGTTATGTAATGGCCTTCTTTGTCTCTTTTGATCTTTGTTGGTTTAAAGTCTATATTTTCAGAGACTAGGATTGCAATCCCTGCCTTTTTCTATTTTCCATTTGCTTGGAAGATCTTCCTCCATCCCTTTATTTTGAGTCTCTATGTGTCTCTCTGCACCTGAGATGGGTTTCCTGAATACAGCACACTGATGAGTCTTGACTCTATGCAATTTGCCAGTCTGTGTCTTTTAATTTGAGCATTTAGCCCATTTACATTTAAAGTTAATATTGTTATGTGTGAATTTGATCCTACTTTCTCTACTTTTTATCTCTCTACTGTAATATTTCTAAATTTTCATTTCTTTTGTCCTTCTGTGCACCAAACTGAATGCTTTATTCTGACTTGTTATATTTCACACTTCATTTTCTAGTATGCCTTCAAAGTAGATCAAATATTATCTAAATTTTCACTATTGAATTTTCCAGTTCTAAAAATTGAATTCTTTTCCTTTTTCACATGTAATACTTAAAAATGTGTTTGCTGAAGTTCTTAATCTTTTATTTATTTGACTGTAATAAGTGTTATTGATGTCAGTTTTAACAAATTTGCTATTCATGCAATGTTATGTCCATTTATGACTAATGTTTACCCCTTTTCTTTATTTCTAGTCATATTGTGTTATCTCTTCTTTTGCCTGGATATTTTCCAATGGTATGCCATCTATTTATTACGAATAGTTTCAGGTGTGATTTGAGGCTTAGATTGATGTGATTTCCCTCCTGTTTGCTTTTTACCAGACCAAAGCTTCGGTTCGTTGTTTGTCTCCAACGAATCAAGGATTGAGATGATTCAAAGCGAATTTTTTAGCCCCTACAAAAGGTGGGCTATTTGCTGCTCACCCTCATTACAGACTAGCTAATTAGTACAATGTGAGGCTTGAGGTAGTTACCAATGCTTCCTTCTCTTTGGCAGGGCTTTTAATCCTGTCCTCCCCTGCCCATCCCTCTCCCTATTTACACTTTTGTTTAAAGCTCTTCTCAGGGTGTCTGCCATCTCAAAGCAAATATGTGAAAATGATCCCAGGAAACATTTAGTCCTCAATTCTGACCCCTTCTCTTTGTGATTCTTTTCCTTGTGACCTGGGTTTGTAATTCTTCACTGCCATGTCAGCATTATGTCTTCAAATATATATTTTTAAAAGATCCATATCTCTGATTTTTTTCCAAATTGTCTAGTGTGCCATTTCAGGCCAAAGACTTCATATCAAAAAACAGAAAGACATTCACATGTACTTCATAAGAAACATATCCAAATTCCCCGTGGAAAGTGTTCCACTCAGTCAGAAATAAGGAAATGAAAAACAAAATCACCATGAAATGACATCGCTACTCATTCACTACATAATGGCTAACATTTAAAAAAGTGTATATATATATTTTATATATATATATGACATCTTATGATGCTATAATGTGACCACCACGCTGTAGTATATATATATATATATATATATATTTATATATATATATGTGTATGTGTGTGTGTGTGTGTGTGTGTATATATATATATACTAACTCTTGACAAGGATGTAAATATGTAAATCAACTGGATCTTTCATATTAAGTATATTGCTGATAGCAAGGAAAATGTTAAAAACTGATGCAGGGCAGGTGAGCCCCCAAATGGAGCTTAGCCTGTAATGGTTCTTGATTTTACTGAGGTAAGAATTCAAGAGCAAGCCAGAGGTAGAAGTAAACAGTTATATTGAAGCGGCAGTGTTACAGCTCTGTGACTCCTCCCGCAGAGTAGGGCTACCCTGTAGGTTGACAGTAGCAATTTAGGGCAGTTTTGCTGTTATTTATACCCACTTTCAATTGCATGCAGACTATGGGACAGTTTATGCAGAAATTTCTAAGGAAGGGGCAGTAAATTTTGTGTCATTGGGTCATTGTCATGCAAAGGGGCAGTAACTCATGTAAGTCACCATGGCAACAGTAAATTGACATGGCACACTGGTGGGTGTGTCTGATGGAAAGCTGCTTCTATCCTTACCCTGTTATAGCTAGTTCTCCATCTGGTCCAGTGTCTGAGCGCCACCTCTCGAATCCAGTCCTGCCTTATACTTCAATACCATTTGGGACAAATATTTGGCATAATATACCCAAACTAAACGACTGTGTGATGTACACACACACACAAACACACACACACAAACACACACAGTATACAAGCTCCCTTCTAACTGGAAATGGCCCCAATATCCATTTCTCTGGTTATCCATCACTGCATAAGTAACCAGTACAAAACTGACTACTTTGCAAGGGTGTCCAAGGGAAAGAATACTGTCCTGGGCTCTCAGTTTGTGTTTCTGGTTGGGCCAATAAAGCCCCTTCCTCATGCCTCTTTTCTGCTTATCGCTAGAGACAGAAGCTAAAAACCATGGCTTCAGGCTGCTAGAAGCCTAAAACAAAACAAAACAACAACAAAACAAGGTGGGTTGGACAAGCTTGCTAAAGCAACAACCACTTTATCTCAAGATTTTGTGGATCAGGAATTTAGTATGGGACCAGCTGGGCAATTATTCTGCTCCAGGCATGCACTGCCAGCTGAGGTCACTATGAAACACCCAGCTGGGAGGAAGAAGGGCCATTCTGGGAAAGTTAACATGGCTTCATTCCCATGTTACATTCGTAGGGATGACTGGAAGGCTGAATCAGCTGGCACTGTTGACCCGCATACCTACACATGACCTTTATAGCATGGTGGTCACATCATAGCATCATCAGAGGCCTTATATGACAATTCAGGACCCTCAGATAGAGTGTCTTAAGGGACTGGAAGTGAATGCTGCCTGTCTCAATGTCTAGGACAAAAAGCTTCCTGTGATAAATCCCAGTTTCACTTTCCTGTATTCTATTGATCAAAAAAGCCACAGAGCCCATGCAAATTCAAAGGGGAAGGAAACTGATTATCTTTCCATAAAAGGAGTGCCAAAGTGTATGCACTTTCTTCTCTACAACAGACACTGTTAAGAAAATAAAAGGATGAGCCACAGACTGAAATAAAATATTTACAAAACATGTATCTGGTAGAGGATTTGTATCCAAAATACACACAGAATTTTTAAAATTCAGTGTCAGGAAAACCACTCATTTGAAAAGTTAGCAAAAACATCTGACAAGACACCTCACCAAATAAGATATACAGAGGGAAAATATGCATATAAAAATGTTCAACAGCCTATGTCATTAGGAAATTGCAAATTACAGCAGCAATAAGCTACCACCACACTTTTATTAAAATGACTGGTGAGGATGTAGAATAACAGGAACTGTCATTCATTGCTGGTGGGAATGCAAAATGGTACAGCCAGTTTGGAGGACAATGTGGTAGTTTCTTATAAAAATAGACGTACTCTTCTCAACATACTATCCTGCAGTCATGCTCCAAGGCATTTGCTAAAATGACTTAAAAACATCTCCGCAAAACAACCTGCACATGAATATTTACAGCATCTTTCTTTATAATACAAAATTTGGAAATGACCAAATAGGTAAGTGAGTAAACAAACTGTAGCGCATCCATACAATAGATTATGATTTAGCAATAAAAATGAATGATCAGGCCGGCACAGTGGCTCATGCCTGTAATTCCAGCAGTCTGGGAGGCCGAGGTGGGCAGAACACCTGAGGTCAGGAGGTTGAGACCAGCCTGGCCAACATGGCGAAACCCTGTCTCTGCTAAAAATACAAAAATTAGCTGAGTGTAGTGGTGGGTGCTTGTAACGCCAGCTACTTGGGAGGCCGAGGCAGGAGAATTTCTTGAACCTGGAAGGTGATGGTTGCGGTGAGTGGACATCATGACACTGCACGGCACCGTGGGTGACAGAACAAGATTGTCAAAAAAAAAAAGAATTGTCAAACCATAAGAACACTGTATGATTTGGGGGTGGAGCCAAGATGGCCAAATAGGAACAGCTCCGGTCTCCAGCTCCCAGCCTGAGCGACACAGAAGACGGGTGATTTCTGCATTTCTGTTTGAGGTACCGGTTTCATCTCACTAGGGAGTGCCAAACAGTGGGTGCAGGATAGTCGGTGAAGTGCACTGTGTGCAAGCCAAAGCAGGGCGAGGCATTGCCTCACTTGGGAAGCACAAGGGGTCAGGGAGTTCCCTTTCCTAGGCAAAGAAAGGGGTAACAGATGGCACCTGGAATATCGGGTCAGTCCCACCCTAATACTGTGCTTTTCCAATGGGCCTGGAAAATGGCACACCAGGAGATTGTGTCCTGCACCTGGCTCGGAGGGTCCTATGCCCACGGAGTCTTGCTGATTGCTAGCACAGCAGTCTGAGATCAAGCTGCAAGGTGGCAGCAAGGCTGGGGGAGGGGTGCCCGCCGTTGCCCAGGCTTGCTTAGGTAAACAAAGCAGCCAGGAAGCTCCAACTGGGTGGAGCCCACCACAGCTGAAGGAGGCCTGCCTGCCTCTGTAGGCTCCACCTCTGGGGGCAGGGCACAGACAAACAAAAAGTCAGCAGGAACCTCCACAGACTTAAATGTCCCTGTCTGACTGACAGCTTTGAAGAGAGTAGTGGTTCTCCCAGCACACAGCTGGAGATCTGAGAATGGACAGACTGCCTCCTAAAGTGGGTCCCTCACCCCTGAGCAGCCTAACTGGGAGGCATCCCCCCAGTAGGGACAGACTGACACCTCACTCAGCTGAGTACTCCTCTGAGACAAAACGTCCAGAGGAACTATCAGACAGCTGAATTTGTGGTCTCACGAAAATCTGCTGTTCTGCAGCAACCGCTGCTGACACCCAGCCAAACAGGGTCTGGAGTGTACCTCTAGTAAATGCCAACAGACCTGCAGCTGAGGGTCCTGTCTGGTAGAAGGAAAACTAACAAACAGAAAGGACATCCACACCAAAAACCCATCTGTACATCACCATCATCAAAGACCAAAAGTAGATAAAACCACAAAGATGGGGAAAAAACAGAGCAGAAAAACTGGAAACTCTAAAAAGCAGAGTACTTCTCCTCCTCCAAAGGAACGCAGTTCCTCACCAGCAATGGAACAAAGCTGGATGGAGGATGACTTTGACGAGTTGAGAGAAGAAGGCTTCAGATGATCAAACTACTCTGAGCTATGGGAGGAAATTCAAAACAATAGCAAAGAAGTTAAAAACTTTGAAAAAAAATTAGAAGAATGGATAACTAGAATAACCAATGGAGAGAAGGGCTTAAAGGAGCTGATGGAACTGAAAGCCAAGTTTCGAGAACTACACAAAGATTGCAGAAGCCTCAGTAGCAGATGCGATCAACTGGAAGAAAGGGTATCAGTGATGGAAGATGAAATGAATGAAATGAAGCGAGAAGGGAAGTTTAGAGAAAAAAGAATAAAAAGAAATGAACAAAGCCTCCAAGAAATTTGGGAATATGTGAAAAGACCAAACCTACGTCTGATTGGTGTACCTGAAAATGACAGGGAGAATGGAACCAAGTTGGAAAACACTCTGCAAGATATTATCCAGGAGAACTTCCCCAATCTAGCAAGGCAGGCCAACATTCAGATTCAGGAAATACAGAGAACACCACAAAGATACTCCTGGAGAAGAGCAACTCCAAGACACATAATTGTCAGATTCACCAAAGTTGAAATGAAGGAAAAAATGTTAAGGGCAGCCAGAGAGAAAGGTCAGGTTACCCACAAAGGGAAGCCCATCAGACTAACAGCTGATCTCTCGGCAGAAACTCTACAAGCCAGAAGAGAGTGGGGGCCGATATTCAACATTCTTAAAGAAAAGAATTTTCAACCCAGAATTTCATATCCAGCCAAATTAAGCTTCATAAGTGAAAGAGAAATAAAATACTTTACAGACAAGCAAACGCTGAGTGATTTTGTCACCACCAGGCCTGCCCTAAAAGAGCTCCTGAAGGAAGCACTAGACATGGAAAGGAACAACCGGTACCAGCCACTGCAAAAACATGCCAAATTGTAAAGACCATCGAGGCTAGGAAGAAACTGCATCAACTAATGAGCAAAATAACCAACTAACATCATAATGACAGGATCAGATTCACACATAACAATATTAATGTTAAATGTAAATGGGCTAAATGTTCCAATTAAAAGACACAGACTGGTAAACTGGATAAGGAGTCAGGACCCATCAGTGTGCTGTATTCAGGAAACCCATCTCATGTGCAGAGACACACATAGACTCAAAATAAAGGGATGGAGGAAGATCTATCAAGCAAATGGAAAACAAAAAAAGGCAGGGGTTGCAATCCTAGTCTCTGATAAAATAGACTTTAAGCCAACAGAGATCAAAAGAGACAAAGAAGGCCATTACATAATGGTAAAGGGATCAATTCAACAAGAAGAGCTAACTATCCTAAATATATATGCACCCAACACAGGAGCACCCAGATTCATAAAGCAAGTCCTGAGCGACCTACAAAGGGACTTAAACTCCCACACAATAATAAAGGGAGATTTTAACACCCCACTGTCAACATTAGACAGATCAACAGGCAGAAAGTTAACAAGGATATCCAGGAATTGAACTCAGCTCTAAACAAAGTGGACCTAATAGACATCTACAGAACTCTCCACCCCAAATCAACAGAATATACATTTTTTTCAGCACCACACCACACCTATTCCAAAATTGACCACATAGTTGGAAGTAAAGCTCTCCTCAGCAAATGTAAAAGAACAGAAATTATAACAAACTGTCTTTCAGACCACAGTGCAATCAAACTAGGACTCAGGATTAAGAAACTCACTCAAAACCGCTCAACTACATGGAAACTGAACAACCTGCTCCTGAATGACTATTGGGTACATAATGAAATGAAGGCGGAAATAAAGATGTTCTTTGAAACCAACGAGAACAAAGACACAACATACCAGAATCTCTGGGACACATTCAAAGCAGTGTGTAGAGGGAAATTTATAGCACTAAATGCCCACAAGAGAAAGCAGGAAAGATCCAAAATTGACACCCTAACATCACAATTAAAAGAACTAGAAAAGCAAGAGCAAACACATTCAAAAGCTAGCAGAAGGCTAGAAATAACTAAAATCAGAGCAGAACTGAAGGAAATAGAGACACAAAAAACCCTTCAAAAAATTAATGAATCCAG
>NW_026652666.1:0-28769 GCF_009828535.3 Hylobates moloch
AAAGAAAGAAAGAAAGAAAGAAAGAAAGAAAGAAAGAAAGAAAGAAAGAAAGAAAAGAAAGAAAGAGAAAGAAAGAATAAATAGTTTATTTAGTATATGTACAGATGCATATTCTCAAACCAGAAAATGAATTGGTGACATACTATCTTGAAAGTGTGCGAAAACCAACTCAAAGTAACATAACAAAATTGGAGGTGGACTTTGGTGACTCTCATAGATAGAAGCATGCTGGGGCAGCTTAGACTCTCAAAGCCAGAGCTACAAAAACCAAGACTTCATAATTTTGCTTGCCTCTAGTTTTGCTTGGCTGCATTTGCAAAGAGAAGCATTCCTCATAAGGCATTTCAGAAAGCCACTAGAAGCCCACATTTATATTTTTCCAACCTTAGCAATCTACATGGAATGAGTTCTTCTTTATCCCAGTATTCCTAAATTTGCTTGGGTAAGATAATTGGGTCTAACCTAAACAGAGCTCTAAGAATGGCTGGGCCTGAGTCAGAGGCCCATCCCATTGGCCAGATTTGGCAAAGGTGCAAGGTATAGCATCATAATTGACTGTGTCTTTCCTTCTCCCCCACCTCACATCTTCTCATCTCAACTTTTATGACAACCATGGCTAGAATGACTAGTTTCATGCGGTTATAACCTGTGACAATGTTGCTTCAGCTTATCTCCTTCCTTCTGCTCTGAGGCTTTCACACCTTGGCATGGAAATACCTTCGGGGAAACCCCTGCTGCAAAACCCAGAAGTTTTTAAGAGTTAAGAGACTTAACATGCCATGGGGTAACTCTTGATCAATGAGACATGGGAGTCAGTGAATAAATGGTTTTCTCTTCTGTCACTCAGGCAAAACTTCTGAGATGCCATTTCCATGGCCCCTCAGAAGAGCTCAGTGAGATTAGCACAAGCTGCCTTTGATAGTGACTCAAGGGCACACCCTTACATTGACTTTCCGCCTATGCTTCTTCCACTTAACTCTCAACTCCTCTTTCCTAAAATCACTTTCTTCATTCAGGCTCTTATCTCAGGTATTTCTTTCTGGGGAGAATCCACACTAAGCCATGAGTTTTCTCAAAGGAGTACAGACAACTTGTTAGACAAAAAATAACATATCTGTCTTAGATACCATAAGCCAATGATCTCAGGCACTTCATCAGTGGCTTGCGAATAACTTGAACTTGTCATTTCAGAAGATGTAAAATTTGAGTTTAGCCTCACAATCATTTATTTTCATATGGACTTATTCTCCCCATAAATCCTGGTTAAATAGAAGGCCAACTATTAGGACGAGGACAAATTGGACAAATGTATATGAAAATCATTTCTGTATATACTGTAAAGCAACAGAAATGATTTGTAGTGTGACAGGAGCCCTCCAGCTATTGGGCAATTGATGTGAGACAGTCTTATGAAAGGAGCATGTTAAAGTGATAGTAAATATGGTTGTTAATTTATACAACCTAATTAGAGCCTGAACCAGTGTTTTAAACAAGCTTTTGGGTTACTATATTCAACATTAAACAATACGGCTAGGCACGGTGGCTCATCCCTGCAATCCCAGAACTTTGAGAAGCCTGAGCCCAGAAGTAAGGGACCAGCCTGAGCAACATAATGAGATCTAGTCTCTACAAAAAATAAAAGAAAATTAGCCAGGCGTTGTGGTGCATGCCTTTAGTCCCAGCTACTCGGGAAGCTGAGTTGGGAGGATTGCTTGAGCCTGGGAGGTCAGGGCTGCAGTGAGCCGTGATCACACCATTGTCTGGGTAACAGAGCTAGACCTTGTCTCTCTCTCTCACACACACACACACACAAAGTAAAAAAGATAAAATATTTTGTGTTCTGAGGAATGTTTCTAAACCCGGCCCATTTAAACTATCATTTCTTTAAGAGGAATGGTGTAATTTCTTTATTGTTGTCCTACTTCAAAATGCTTTTGAAATGACTTATTTTATTGATCAAACAAATTAAATTTTGGTTGTTATTCATAAAACATATATTGAAGCTATACATTGATCAAAAAATTTATTCTTTAAACTTTACCAAAGATGGCAAGGTAAATATGGCAATGTATATATGTAAAAAGGTATGTGATGATTATTTTGAACTTCTATGCAAAATTATCTATATTCCCCATACTTTGTATTATAACTTTTCATATTTATGTATTGTATTTCCCCATTAAATTGCAATGACCTTGAAGACAGACAGAGAGTCTAAAACTTCTCTGCATCTTCGTTGGTTCCTAACAATGAGCATTAAATGCAGAAGGTGAGAAACAAATGTTTCATTCACTCATTTCAATAATATAACATAGTAACTATTTTTATTAAAGAATTAAATTACCCTTATTATAAACAATACAAATAAGGAGAGAAGAAGTAAATAAAAAATTATTCACAATCCCACTATCTCTGCTCAGGGGTGAGCAGTAACCAATATTTAGTGTGTGTTCTTCTAGTTTTTCTTTTCTATTTTACACACATACACAGAGATGCACTAATTTAAATGACACCTATATATGTACATATATGAGGTCCTACTAAACATACTACTTTACTATCCTGATTTTATCACAGTCATTTTTTCATTACTTTATTAGATTTTATACTTAAAATTAAAAAATTAAACCTCACTGTAATTAAATCAATTAGTATAGGAACATATAATGAAAAAGTATTGCCGCACCTTCCCCTAACCCACATCTCTGAAGTAAGCATTATGAACAATTTGTTGTCTAGCCTTCTAGGTCTTTTTCTCTGTGTTTCTGCAAATATAAATAAACAGAAACATATAAACATGTATGAGGTTTTAATTTATAAACTGCATTTTCACACGCCTTTTGGGAGCACAACCAGAAAACATGAATTAAGAAATGTCAGCATATTAGTCGTTTGGCTGTTAAGACTCGTGCATTAAAATAGAATTAAAGTTGATAAATACAATTTGATTTCTATTAGACTTCTTATTAAACTCCTTTTTATTAGTACTTAGTTCCGAATCAACATGGTCAGTCTGTTGTCTGTCTTGGGAAACATCTCTGGTAAACATGGTTCCTATGGAGACAGAGGATAAGCAAATGACTCCCTTTGCAATTTTCATTGGGATCTCTACAGATGAATATCTATTAAATTCAATAATCACTCAACATTGACTAAAATTATCTCCTTTCAAGAGCCAAAGAAATATTTGTTGTTATCTTATTTAGTGTATACAAAATTGGACTCACATTCTTTCCAACCTTCTCTTAAAAGGGCCCGTAGGAAAATAACTTGAAGATGAACTCAATAGCCATTGAGTTTATAGAATGAGACACCTATGAAATTACTAAAAACACTTAAATTCACAGAGTTGCTTTTCAAACTTACTTAAGTCTAATTAAATGGTTGTTTTCATCACTTCTTATAATTTATTTTACTCTAGATAAGAGGAAAATATATCAGTCTCCGAATAGTATTAAATATTTCCCTCATAATGTATGGTCAACAAAGTCCTGCTGAATTAATGAATTGTGTGCGTGTTTGAAAGTAGAATTGTACTTGTCTAATTGTGGCATCAGTTGTCATGGAGACTATCAGCCAATCAGTGAATAAACGCCCTTACTTGGCAGTGTTTGGGTGAAGCAAGCTTTGTGCAGTTGTCAGCCTGAGATTTATGATGGTAAAACTATATTTGGCAGGCAAATCAATGTGTTGACCACTGTTTGTGTTTCTGCCCTCATTTTAAGTCACCCCCCTTGCAATTCAACTAGAATATTAAGAGACCCTGGGTCTGTGGAGCAGTTTTGTTATTAATCGATCACTTTTATAAACTGTGTATGGGATGACTAGCTATTTGTATACATACCCAACGAAGCCAACCCCTGGTATGTCTTTGTCTTTGCAATTGCAAATGTCAGATCTTGAAAGCAAGTGGGTATTAGAGGATATCTTTTTATGTCTACTATTAAAACATGTCGAGTGATCTATAAATTACCCCACATAGATAAACAGTGGATTAAAATTAGGCACTTTCATTCTGTCATCACTATAATATTAATCATTGGAGTTTGGGTCTTTAATGTTAATATATACCTTTTAGCAGTATATGTCACTACATATTAAATTACATGATAGCTGACAGACTTTTAAATCAAAACATTTTTTTCTCTTAATGTCATAACATGATAAGGATTAGAGTAATTTTTGCTTACATAGAATATTGTTTAATCTTTTGCACATGCTGTTTTCTTTTGTTTATATTTGCAATAAACTAAGATGTTTTTATCAGTACCTATTCTTATTCACATACATACCAAAATAGGTGATCAACGTTTCACTTAATATACAAAGAGTAATGCCCATAGTGCCAATGCTATTTTACCAATTTTTAGTAAAATGAAATTGGGGTAAAATATGAGATCTTCTAAGTTATGTGTTTTCTTTTACCAGAATAAATTGTTATCTGAAAACACATTATTAGGATTATGAGAAAATAGGTGACTTTTATGTCCTAATCAATCCAAAACAGAAAGGCTTACTATATATCCTCTGGTAAAGAGTGATTTAATTTCTTATACTCATTACAAATTCTGAATGTTTAGAGAGTATGAATAAATTGCATATAGTTAGTTGACATAAAATATATCCATTGAAGAATGGGCAGGTAGTGTTGCTTATATGATAGTTAATGCTGAAAACAAAATTCCTTCTACAAGTCGCCTATCCTAATTTTCCCATCTGCTACTGCACAAATCCATTGCAGAAGCTGAATCTTGCATAGAGTAAGCAAGATAATACTTTGCAAGCAAATGAACCAAACTTTCTTTACCTACTGCCCATTAGACTAAGTAAAAAGTCAATCCTTCCCCCACTGGACTGGGCTTCTATTGTAATTTTGTTGTGGTTATTATGCTTATATGTGTGTGTCCTCTGACTGTAAGATCCACAAGGGTGGGAATCATATTCATCACTGTGTCTTTGGCACTTTGAACAAGGCTTGGCACACAATCAGTTCTCAAAAGTGTTTGAGTGAATAGAGGTTAAACTGCTCTCTTAGATTTATTGCTTTCTTATCACGTGAGGATGCAGCAAGAAGATGCCATCAATGAACCAGAACACAAGCCCTCACGAGACACTGAATCTGTTGGCGTTTTGATTGTGGACTTTCCAGCTCCAAGAACTGTAAAAAAAATATATTTTGTTGTTTATTTTAGAAATAGAATTTATTAGTAAAAATTTAAAATGTATGACTTATTGGGTTTTTTTCTCGGTTAAATTTTCCTTAATTCCATATTTAAGGATTCAAATAAAAATTATCCTATCTCTATTTCATACGTGTAAAAAATAAATTCATGAAAATGAGAAAAAATGTCAAGAGGTAGCTAGAAAGATAGTTTTAAAATAATGTCATACATCACTGATGATGAACTTTTTAATACCATTATAAATAGTATTTTAAAAATAATACCTGAATGGCAAGAGAGGCTTCGCAGAGTATAGAAACAATAACTTTTATTTTGATATCAATTTACAGTTCCTAAGTCATTTTTTACATATAATTCCTCAATTCCTTATTCCAATTTTATACATAAGGAATCTAAAGGACAGAAATTTTGAAGAACTTGTCCAAAAATAGAAGAAAGTTATTCTGATGCCAAATCTAATCATCTTTCTACTATCAAAAATATATGTTTTAAAAATTCCGTATCTTACATATCTCTATTTATTACAAATAAGAAGTCTGGATTAAAAGAAAATAGGTCTGGCAGGTTTAGTAGCATGCTAGTGTTTTATATTTTAAGGAATTTTAAAATATCCCAAGTCTCAAGTTCTTTTTTGTAGCAGATTAATAATAACCAACACAGTTGTCCATCTTGGAAAAAATTAATGCCACAGGCTATGATAGACTTTTAAAGTAACATTTAGGGTATGATATCACCAAAAACATGTACCTGGCAAAAATATCTCCATTGAAGCATAAAATCTTTGGCCTGGAGCCACTTTGAGTTAATCAGTGCCATGGGGCATATTTACTGCTGTCTACCCACATCTCTACAATGAATGAACAGCTTTCAAATACATATTCATCTAACTGATGACCTAGGAGAAAAACAAGGTAGAAAGTATCAGTGAGACACTCCAATCCACCATAGTTATTGCTTGCATTTGTTTATTTCTCTTGATATCACACATTATTTTCCTTAGTTTCTGTCCATTTAAAATGTGCAGTTTACTTTCTGTTTTATTCATTCTCTTCCGTTGTCAAACTTGACATGCAATCTGGGAAGCAGATTATTAGCTCTTTTAAAAGTGAATACTTGAACATTTGACATGGTTTACACTCACATTACTCTCTGGTATTTTTAATATCCAAAACGTTTTATCAAAGAAAAAATGATTGTTGGTTCAATAATTTAATTCTATCTCCATACTATATTCCCACATGTAGGTGTTTTTTAGACAGAATGAATGTATGTGGTAGTGAAGGACAGTTGTTACATTAGCTGTTATGATTCAAGGATTCTCTTCATTACGCAGGACACTGAGAAATAAATTTCAGTATGTAGAGTATAAACTTATATGCCATTAATATTTACATGAATGAAAAAAATTAAAGTTTTTACTTAGATCTATTTTAAGCATGCTCAATAACATTTGTGTTAAACTAAAATAAGGCTAAAGACATATTACAAATCTGCAAATTATTCCTAGTTTGACTACAGTTGTTGGAATTTGTCAGTCAGTTCAGAAACAGATCTTTTTGTCTCTTTTTTAAATGAAATCACTGAAGATTGAGTCATATTTCCCTTCTTTATTTCTTTATTTCTTTATTTATTTTATTTGTTGTGCATGCACAAATGAACAAAGACATTTCAGAAATTCTTTTTTATTTTAAAATATGCTTTGGCTACAAAACAACATGTAAAAACCAGTAAAATTTTAAAAATATTTATATTTTGCTATACAAGTTATTGAAATAAGCATCCCTGGAATCTCTAGTAAAAAAACCTGTCATTGTCCTACACAGCCACATACAAAGTCAAATATTAGTATGTGGAAATTATATTGGTTTACCTATATTATGTAAATTCTACACATAGGATTGTAATTTTATTAATCTCTTTAGTTATCACTGACATATGATATTTATGGAGTTTAAAATTTTCTGCATGAATTCAAAACTTGTTACCATTTTCTTGTTAGCATTTCCTGATAATTTTGCTTTTTGCTATTCTTCCATTATTTGTTCCTCTAAATGTCTCAAAACTATTTTAAGGGAAGCTTTTAAAAAGGGAGAAATAAAAAAGGGAAATATGACTCAATCGTCAGTGATTTTATTTTAAAAAGAGACAAAAAGATCTGTTTCTGAACTGATTGACAAATTCCAACAACTGTAGTCAAACTAGGAACAATTTGCAGATTTGTAATACATCTTTAGTCTTGTTTTAGTTTAAAAATGTTAAATGGTATTTGTTATATTTAAAGTCTTGATCAGTTTCTTTTTTTTTTTTTTTTATATGAAAGTATAAGCTCACTTGGCTTCCTGGTGAAAAGTTCAAAAAAATCAAGCTGTGAATTTAGACACACTGATAAAGTAGTTTTGGTAGAACTACTGATAATCAGCATACAACTTGATTTTTTAAAAAAGTAGTTTCTTCTTGAATTATATAGTCATAAGTATTTTGTGAGTTTTTTGGTCTGAATTTTAATTGGACATTGGAATTTTATCTATAATTTTATCTCATTGATGCCCTCTTTTCTCAAATTTAAATGGAAACATTTTTTGCCTGTATCTACTGGTATTGCACAAAAATTAAAAATTAGATCCACAATTATATATAATATACTGTTGATTGTGGACATTTTGAAAATACAGCAATGTCCACACCAACTATAAGTGAAGTCTGATACTGTATCTGATTTGTCTGTTTCCTTTTTTAAAAAAATCATTTATGGACTAATATGTTATTTCAGGAGCTACTGAACCATGCAGGGACTAGCATTCCAAGTATTTGAAACCATCTGTTTGAGATGATGTTACTGGAATATTTTTTTCTTTTGTTAATGTTTACACAAAATTGTTTATTTAATAATTTTATAAAATGGCTAAAATATGTTGCTTCTTTGACAATTATCCTTAAGAAACTTAGTTCCTGACTATCAGAAAGAAAGTTCTTTTGGTGTCACTTGAAATACACAGCAGTGGCTAAGAAAACATCTTTTCCATTGTCTAAGAAGATCATTTGATATAAGAAAACTAGTAGATTGAAATTCTAGAAAACCTTATGATTGAATTATGAATCTTTGTTTTTAATAATACAGTGATCAGTCTTTCTACTTTAGTAAGAATTTTGTGTTGTATGTGATTTTGCTTTATTTTTGGTATTGATGTTGCCAGAATATTCTTAATCAAATGTAGTTTAGAATATATTTAGGAATAATATTTGTTTCTTACAGAAAATGAATAAGTTCACCTGCATATATAGCTTTTAGCCTACTTTTAACCTACTTTTTAATCTAATTAACTGTTATGAACAATTTTTTGTTATTAATTCTGAGAGAACGCAAATTGCGGGATGTCTCCTCAGAATTTTGGTTTTAATAAATTTGAGTGGGCTCAAGAAATTGCCAGCTCCTGAGTGATGCCAATGTTGCTGGTCTGGGGCTCAACTTTGAGAACTACTGAATTTAAAAACAGATTTTAGAAAAACGGGAAGAGGGCAGTGGCCCATACCTGTAATCCCTGCACTTTGGGAAGCTGAGGCAGGCAGATCACCTGAGGTCAGGAGTTCAAGACCAGCCTGGCCAACATGGGGAAACCCCGTCTCTATTAAAAATACAAAAATTAGCCAGGTGTGGTGGCAGGCACTTGTAATCCCACCTACTCAGGAGGCTGAGGCAGGAGAATTGCTTGAACCTGGGAGGCGGAGATTGCAGCAAGCTGAAATCGCGCCACTGCACTCAAGCCTGGGCGATGGAGCAAGACTCAGTCTCAAAAAGAAAAAGTAAAACAGAAAGGTGGAGAAGCCACCCTGAGCTTTCATGCCAAGAATTTTGGGAAAATAATGAGGGGTGACAGCGTGCTGGCAGCCCTCGCAGCCCTCCCTGGCTCTTGGCGCCTCCTCGGCCTTGGCGCCCACTCTGGCCGTGCTTGAGGAGCCCTTCAGCCTGCCGCTGCACTGTGGGAGCCCCTTTCTGGGCTGGCCAAGGCCAGAGCCTCCTCCCTCAGCTTGTGGGGTAGTGTGGAGTGAGAGGCGCGGGCGGGAACCGGTGCTGCACAGGGCACTTGTGGGCCAGCGCGAGTTCCAGGTGGCCGTGGGCTCGGTGGGCCCTGCACTAGGAGCAGCCGGCTGGCCTGCTGGCCCCAGGCAGTGAGGGGCTTAGCACCTGGGCCAACAGCTGCTGTTCTCAATTTCTCACTGGGCCTCAGCTGCCTCCCTGTGGGGCAGGGCTCGGGACCTGCAGCCCCCCATGCCTTAGCCTCCCCATGTCCGCCCTGGGCTCCTGCACGGCCCAAGCTTCCCAGACGAGGGCAGCCCCCTGCTCCATAGCGCCCGGTCCCATCAATCGCCCAAGGGCTGAGGAGTGCGGGCACATGGCATAGGACTGGTGGGCAGCTCCACCTGCAGCCCCAGTGGGAGATCCACTGGGTGAAGCCAGCTGGGTTCCTGGGTGTGGTGGGGACCTGGGGAATCTTTATGTCTAGCTAAGGGATTGTGAATGCACCAGTCGGCACTCTGTATCTAACTCCAGGTTTGTAAATGCACCAATCAGCACTCTGTGTCTAGCTCAAGGTTTGTAAATGCACAAATCAGCGCTCTGTGTCTAGCTAATCTGTTGGGGACTTGGAGAATCTTTATGTCTAGCTAAGGGATTGTGAATGCACCAATCAGCACTCTGTGTCTAGCTCAAGGTTTGTAAATGCGCCAGTCATCACTCTGTGTCTAGCTCTGGGTTTGTAAAGACACCAGTTGATACTCTGTATCTAGCTGATCTAGTGGGGACATGGAGAACTTTTCTGTCTAGCTCAGGGATTGTAAATGCACCAGTCAGCACCCTGTCAAAATGGACCAATCAGCTCTCTGTAAAACAGACCAATCAGCTCTCTGTAAAATGGACCAATCAGTAGACTGTGGGTGGGGCCAGATAAGAGAATAAAAGCAGGCTGCCTGAGCCAGCATTGGCAACCTGCTCGGGTCCCCTTCCAAACCGTGGAAGCTTTGTTCTTTCGCTGTTTGCAATAAATCTTACTGCTGCTCACTCTTTGGGTCCACACTGCATTTATGAGCTATAACACTCGCAGCAAAGGTCTACAGCTTCACTCCTGAAGCCAGTGAGACCACAAACCCACCAGGAGGAAGGAACAACTCCAGACACGCCCCCTTAAGAGCTGTAACACTCACCGTGAAGGTCTGCAGCTTCACTCCTGAGCCAGTGAGACCACAAACCCACCAGAAGGAAGAAACTCCGAACACATCCCAACATCAGAAGGAGCAAACTCCAGACACGCCAGAGTGAAGTCAGTGAGATCAAGAACCCACCAATTCCGGACGCAATAACAGCACGTTAAAACAAAAGAAAGCTGTGAAAGAACAGAAATTAATTAAATAGAAAAGACATATAAAATAGTATCAACGAGGCCCAAGGATGAAATTATTTTTAAAAGCTGATAAAATCTTGATGAGTGTAAGCAAGGAAAAGAGAAAAGACACAAATAATATCAGAAATGAAAAAGTAGTATCACAATCTATCCCAAAGGATAATAACATTTTGAATGACTGTATGCTAATAAATTTGAAACTTGATTAAATTTTAAACTTTTCTGGAAAATACAGCTACTTTGTTGTTGCACAGAAAGAAAATGAAAATCCTGTATCTGTTTTAAAGATTAAGTATGTAAATAAAAATTTCCAGCAAAGAAAACCCCATGCCAAAATGGAGCCACTAATTTTATTTAAAGAAGAAATACAATTTTAAACAAAATCCCCCAGTCAATAACCTTTCTCCTATTTTACTCTTTTTTTAAAAGACAGTTTTTCTTTGTTCACAACTTCAGTTTAAAAGTCATTTTCTCTGAGAACCAGATGTCAATTACTTTCTTGCTTCCATTGTTGCTGCTGAACGTCTGCTTTCCATTCAATTTGGAATTAATCTGGCTTTTCTCTTCAAGTCCTTTTAAGACTTTTCTTTTGACTTTGGTATTCTGTGGGTTCACTAGAGTTGTCTAAATTTTTTAACCTCTGAATTTTTTATACTTTGCTTTTCATATTTGTGAGCTCGTGTTTTTCATAAGTTGTAGGAAAGTCTAAGACATTTTCTAGTCTACACCATTATTTCTAGTCTGTTTTCCTGGAACTTCGACTGGGAGTATGCCAGCCCTTCTTATTCTATTCTACATATGTATTAACTTCTCACATGCATCTTTGTCTCCCTATACCATATGTGGGTACTACGTTAGTCCATTTTGCATTGCTATAAAAGAATACCTGCAGCTGGGTAATTCATAAAGAAAAGAGGTTTAATTGACTCACAGTTCTGTAGACTATACAGGAAGCATGGCACCAGCATCTGTTTCTGGTAAGGGCTCATGAAGCTCACAATTATGACAGAAGGTGAAGTGGGAGCAGACCTCTCACATGGTGAGAGAGGGAGCAAGAGAGAGGAAGGAGGTGCTAGGCTCTTTTAAACAACCAGATCTCACGTGAACTCAGGGTGAAAACTCATTCATTATTGGGAAGATGGCACTAAGCCATTGATGAGGGATCTACCCCCATGACCCCAACACCTTCCACTAACCACAATTCCAACACTGGGAAACACATTTCAACATGAGATTTTCAGAGGACTAACATCCAAGCCATTATTCCCTCCCTGGACCCTCAGGTCTCACATCCTTCTCACATTACAACATACAATCATTCCTTCCCAATGGTCCCCAAAAGTCTCAACTCATTCCAGCATCAACTCAAAAAGTCCAAAGTCTCATCTCAGACTCAAGGAGTGTTCCTGCCACCTGTGAGCCTGTAAAATTAAAATCAAGTCAGTTACTTCCAAAATACAATGGTGGTATAGGCATTGGGTAAACATTCCTACTCCAAAAGAGAGAAATTGATGAAAAGAAAGGAGGAACAAGCCCCACACAAGTCTCAAACCCAGTGAGGCATTAATCAAATCTTAACACTCTGAAATAGTCTCCTTTGAATCCATGTCCCACATCCAGGACACACTAGTGCAAGAGGTGAGCTCCCAAGGCCTTGGGGAGCTTCAACCCTGTGGCTTTGCAGGATACAGCCCCGCAGCTGCTCTCACATGTTGGAATTGAGTGCCTGTGGTTTTCCAGGCTCAGAGTGCGTGCTGTCAATGAATCTACCATTGGGGACTGGAGTGGCCCCACTCCCATAGCTCCAATAATCAGTGCCCCAATGGGAACTCTGTGTGGAGGCTCCACCCCCACATTTCCCCTTGGCACTGCCCTAACAAGGGCTCTCTACAGGGGCACCACCCCTGCAGCAGGCTTCTGCCTAAGCAAGCAGGTTTTCTGATACAGCCTCTGAAATCTAGGGGGAAGTTGCCAAGTCTCCTTCATGCTTTCATTCTGCTCACCTTTAGGCTTAACACTACTTGGAAACCACCAAGGCTTACAGCTTGCACCTTCTGAAGCAGTGGCCCAAGCTGTATCTGAGGCCCTTTGAGCCAAGGCTGGAGCTGTAGCAGTTTGGATGCAGGGAGCAGTATCCCAAGGCTGCACAGGACAGTGGTGCTCCAGGCCTGGCCCCTGAAACCATTCTTTGCTTTTAGGCCTCTGGGCCAGTGATGGGAAGGGCTGTCCCAAAGACTTCTGAAATATCTTGGAGGCTTTTTTCCCACTGTCTTGGATATTACCACCTGGCTCCCTTTTTGTTAGGCAAATCTCTCTAGCATTCCTTGCTTCAACGGCCATTTGCATTTCTCTCCTGAAAAAGTGTTTCCTTTCTCTGTCACATGACTAGTCTGCAATTTTTCCAAATTTTTATGCCCTGCTTTTCTTTTAAATGTAAGTTTCAACTTTAAGTCATTCCTTTGCTCCTATTTGACCCTAAGTTGTGAGGAGCAGCCAGCTTTGCTGCTTAGAAATGTCTTCCACCAGATCATAAGTCATCACAGTTAAGTTCAACCTTCTACAGATCCCTACCATGCAGACATAACGTAGCCGAGATCTTTGCTAGGGTGTAACACAAGTAACTTTTACTCCAGTTCCGAATAAAGTCCTCATTTCCACCTGAGACCTTGTCAGCCTGGCCATCACTGTCCATACATCTAATAACATTTTGGTCACAATTATTTAACCAGTCCCTAAGAAGTTCCAAACATTCCCTCATCTTCCTGTCTTCTTCTGATCCTCCAAACTCTTCAACCTCTGCCCATTGCTTCCGCATTTTCAAGTATCTTTATAGCAATGCTACACTCCTCAGCACCAATTTTGTGTTTTAGTTCATTTTGCATTACTAGAAAAGAATATCTGAGATGGGATAATTTATAAAGAAAAGAGATTTAATTGGCTCACAGTTCTTCAGGCTGTAAAGGAAGCATGGTGCCAGCATCTGCTTCTGGTGAGTGCCTCAGTAGGCTTACAATGATGGCAGAAGATGAAAAGGGATCAGGCATATAACATGGCAAGAGAGGAAGCAAGAGAGGCAGGAGGTGCCAGTCTCTTTTAAACAACTTGATCTCACATAAACTCACAAAGTGAGAACTCATTCATTACTGTGAAGATGGCAATAAGCCATTCACGAGACACCATGACCCAAACACCTCCCACTAGGTACCATCTCCAGCACTGAGGATCACATTTCAACATGAGATTTGGAGGAAACGAATATCCAAACCATATCAGGTAGTTTATTTGAATCTATCTTTTAGTTCCCTCATGCTCCCTTCAACAGTGTGTAATGCCTTGTATAACCCATCTACAGTCTAATTTTCAGCAGTTACATTTCATATTTCTAAAAATTCATTTTGATTGGTCATTCGTGATAGTCTTTTGTTCTTTGCTCAATTTTTATTCAACTTTCTCCTTATTTAAATGTATACTATACTATGCTTATATTTGTGTTGTATGTCTGATCATTCCAGTATCTAACCTCTTCAGTTGGGATCTTAAACCATCATTGATTTTGGTGATTCTCACTCGTGGTTCCGTATTTCATATCGTGTTTGATGATTTCCTTTTTTATTGTGAGCTCAAATTTTGTTGAACTGGACCTGTAGGACTATCACTGTTATACATTTGGAATTTTTTATTCTGGAGGAGAGTTGTAGGATTATCGTAGGACCACTTTAGCCCTTTTAAGTTTCCAGCTTAATGAAGGAATGAGAGATTCATCCCCTTCAATGTGTAGCAGCCACAGTTTAGCCTTTTGGTATCGGCACTGGCATTGACGTTTACTTTTAGGACTTCTCTGATCCTAGTGGTGAAAGACAAGACCAGCTGGATTTCCTAGGCCAACTAAAAATCCCTAAGCCTAGCTGCGAAGGTGACCGCATCCACCTTTAAACACGGGGCTTGCAACTTAGCTCACACCTGACCAGTCAGAGAGCTCACTAAAATGCTAATTAGGCAAAAATAGGGGGTAAAGAAATAGCCAATCATCTATCGCCTGAGAGCACAGCGGAGGGACAATGATCGGGATATAAACCCAGGCATTTGAGCCGGCAACGGCTACCTCTTTGGGTCCCCTCCGTTTGTATGGGAGCTCTGTCTTCACGCTATTAAATCTTGCAACTGCACTCTCTTTTGGTCCGTGTTCCTTACGGCTCGAGCTGAGCTTTCGTTTGTTGTCCACCACTGCTGTTTGCGCTGTGGCAGACCCACCGCTGACTTCCATCCCTCCAGATCTGGCAGGGTGTCCGCTGTGCTTCTGATCCAGCGAGGCACCCGTTGCCACTCCCGATCAGGCTAAAGGCTTGTCATTGTTCCTGCACGGCTAAGTGCCTGGGTTCGTCCTAATAGAGCTGAACACTAGTCACTGGGTTCCACGGTTCTCTTCCGTGACCCACAGCTTCTAATAGCGCTATAACACTCACTACATGGCCCAAGATTCCATTCCTTGGAATCTGTGAGGCCAAGAACCCAGGTCAGAGAACACGAGGCTTGCCACCATCTTGGAAGTGGCCTGCCACCATCTTGGCAGCTGTGGGAGCAAGGACCCCCCTCGTAACAGTGGTATCAAATGGCTTATTAGTTATTTTCGTAACTCTACTGAAAGTACAGAAATGCATCAAAAATATACTTCATGCACATTATCTGGGAGCTAGGTTGTCTTGCAGCAGAAGGATTTTTTAGGGTATCTAGTCCATTCATACTACCAGAAGCAAAAATCCCAAAAGCATTTTTCACTGTAAAAAATTTGGAAATTCCACATAATCCCAAATCAAAAAGAAAAATAAATTCTCCCATCACTGAGCTATCCAGAAAATCCAGGTAAATAATTTGGTGAGTATCTCTCAAACATAAACACAAACTCACAGAATACATACATACATACACACACACACACACACACGTATATAGAATTTTTTGTACTATTTGCCAGATACATGATCTGAATGTCAAGACTACTACCTTCTTCACCCCCACCCCATCCGTGGCAAACAACATCAGTCAATTACTGCTTTCCAACTCTTGGGACCAGTAGCTTTATGTCATGTCATCAAATTTATATCATCAAAAAATTACAGAAAATAAGTACCAATCAGAGTTAGTTGGTATGTAAGGTCTTTTCTTCCTTTTTTTAAAGTTAATACATAATGCTCATTTATTTTTCAGAGTGTGTATAAATTAAATTTGGTAGAAGCAAATTATGAAACTCATATAGGAAGTATTATATTATTTTTAACTAATGAAACATTCATAAAATGTACTACAGAGAGCATATTTAGGAATTAAAACTGTTGCCTCCAAAATAGTAAATGTCAATACAAATATGGAATAGGAGGAAAACTTTCCAGGTATCAGAGTGGATTAATAGACATATATTATAAATGAGATGTGTTATGCTGCAAATAATCTTCATCCTTAATGAATCTTTAAAATCGAACTATACTGACAGTTAAAGATGTAAGAGAGAGACACAGCCCTTTTCTCAGAGGTCTATATTTTGTTTATAAAGATTCTAGTTCAACTAGTCAACAAACAACAGCCCAAATCCAGTCTGCCTTCTAATACATAAATAAAGTTTTATTGGAACATAGCCATGCCTATTTGTTTCATATTGTCTATGGGTGATTTGTGCTAAAATGGCAGCATTGAATAGTTGTATTAATAACATAGAACATACAGCTTAAAATATTTACTTTCTGGGCCTTTACAAAAAATGTTTGCTGAGCCCTGTTTGTTATTCAGGGGTTGACTACACAATGAACCAAGGTTAAAAGTCAGCACAATCCCAGGTGGCCTTGATTTCCTCCAGCTTCTCTGCTGAAAACTCATCTACTTTGCTTTTTCTTCCAACTTCCCCTGCGTCTAACTCTCCTTCTCACTGTCACTCTCCCTGCCTTAAAGCTTGACTCCTACTGCTATATGATACCAAGAATTGCTTGAAGATAAATAACTCCCAGGGATGTGCTAAACCATGGTTATTCTGACCCTGTATAATTCAAATCTATTTGTTTTCTTTTAACAAAATTGTAGGTCATCTATTTCTAGCCCCATAATCTCCTCATTTGCTTCCATTAACAGAAACCCTGAAGATAAATGACATACAAGTGCCAAATTTACAGTTCCAAAATGAAGAGTTCTACATTCGAAAAAAGGATAAGAAAGGATGTTATTTGAGCTAGACCTTCAAGCACAAGAGGAATTCCGATTCAGTATGAGGCACTGGAAAATTATTATAGTCAAGGATAATGGCAAAAGCAGAGAATAAAGGCAGGAAGGGGCATGAAGTGATCAGAAGCCAAAACAAAACAAAAATCAGTGGGCTGATACATTCTTTAGAACAACTCATTATTATCGTCATTATATACACAAGAAAACAGAGTTCATCAGATAGGTTCAGCAGATTGTTCAAGGTCACATAGCAAAAGATGGAGACTCTTGGATTTAATCCCAGTCAGACCAACTCTAACCACCATCCTGTGCAGCCTGATACCAATTGTTGAAGTTACATGTGTTGGTATGACCATTTCCACCTGACAGCAAATGCAAGGGAACCAAAAATACCACACAAAGAAGAAAAAAAATGAAGAGAGAATGAATGAAAGAAAAACGTTTGGCAATGGGAACCTACAAATATGACTCAAATACCCCTAACTTCAATAAAAGGGAAATGAACTATGAAATTATTGAAGGAAGCAGTATATGAAAATGAAGGCATAGATACTCCATTCAAATCTCTTAATATATAAATTTAAATATTCACTCCATTTTAAGTGAATGATTCTGTCAAAAGAATTAATTTTCTGAGCAATGAGGATATTCATTTAGCATGATTCCACCATCTGCAATTTATGAACCAAATTATACTCTCAGAAAAAAAGTTCATACAATGCATTTAAACTACATCAAGACCAAATCAAAAATGTTTCCCTAAAATTGAAGAAATCACCAAGTAAAAGTTAATCGCCTGCACCTTTAGTAGACAGTGGCCATTACAGAATAATATATAACAAATGCTTTACCAAGTGGTTTTTCAAACTTTAGCATTGTATTCATGTTATGTGAAGTCAGAGTTCTAGTTTTAACTGGAAAGGGGAATTCTCACATCAACAGAGCAGTCAATAGTCTTGGTGTCCCAGAAAAGACCTTTTAAACAAGTTGTCATTTCCAAAAGGGTTTGCAGGGATCTTAGGAAAAAATGCACATCAAAGCAGGCTGGCAGGTAACTTTAATGGGGGAAACAGGTTAGACAGACTCTATGCAAAGTGGAGGAACTTCCTCCGTATGTGAGAAGTGAAGCACCGTAGTTCCACCTAAGTGTTGCCATAAGAGAATAGGGGCTTACTCTTATCAGCTATTCCAATTTTTCAAGAGAAACTACATCTCCAAATATTTCGGTAAATTTTTAAATGGCCATTAAGTGAAAATATTTAAGACACTGAGCAGACTAAAACCATTTAAACAGATGTGCAGGCTAGATGACAAGCGGGCTGCAACTAACCCGTTTTGCTCTGGAGCATCTGTCATTTACCAAAGAGTGAAACAAAGCATGAATATACACAAAAGGAAAAACTATTAAGAGAACACCATGGGGCTCTTTTATATATAACAGAGATGATCACCTAATTACCAGATTTGTCTTTCTTTCACTTTTTCCTTCTTTACTCATTTATTTGTTCTCTTATTTAACAAATATTTGCTCATTGTCTTTTTGGTATCAAGCTCAGCAGCTGGTGGAAGAAAAAGGAATGTAATCAAATAGTTACAGCTATTTAACATGTGCTGGTTAAGATATATACCAAAGTACTGTGAAAGCAAGAATAGGAAGCGTAACTCTCCCCAGGGAGGTCAGGGAGCTTCACTGGATTTAGTAGGTAGCTGTTACTTTTGCTTGCTCAGCATCCATTTCCTTTTTTTTTTTTTTTTTTTTTTTTTTTTTCTGGTGACATTGACTCAATTTTAATTTGAGAAATATTTTAGTCTCGATAGGTTAGTATAGCAAAGGCAACATTTTATTTCTTGCTCACACTACACATTTTTATTCATGCTACATTTCCTATACAGGATAGAGAGGAGTTAATTTGACCACAAGCACTCAGGGACCAAGGATGACAAATATTCTATCTCATTTAGCTACACCATGTAGAATACATGGCAGATACAACTAGACCACCTTGCACTGGCTCCTCTTTGCTTTAGCTTAGACATATCATGTCCTCCTTTTGGTTCAAATAGTCGTGTGGTCTCATCTCACTTCCTGGAGGCTTAGAAATGTAGGAGAACCTATTACATGCAATCTTGGTTACATGTCCACCAAAATACCCAACCAGCCCATGGTTGA
Source organism: Hylobates moloch (assembly GCF_009828535.3). Lineage (NCBI taxonomy): Eukaryota > Metazoa > Chordata > Mammalia > Primates > Hylobatidae > Hylobates > Hylobates moloch. The sequence continues at coordinate 18,957 of NW_026652666.1, forward strand.
GACATAGACATGTTACCCAAGCAAAGGCAATGAGATAATTTCTTCCTTTGAGTCATGAATCTTGAACTGAATCTCGCAGAGTGCAAAACCAGAACAGACCCATTCCAAGGACCTTTTCCATGAAAAGATGGTGGTCATTAGTTCCTATAGTCTAGATTCATAAAGGTTTTTTTTCTGTGCCTTGAATGTTTAGTTGTTGGTTTTTTTTGTTCTTTGAGCTACTTATATCTACCTGTATCCATCTGGTATCTTTTCAAAACACTCATTTTATTGTCTGAGTTAGTCAGAGTCATTTATGTGAGCCAACAATGATTACTGATAACCTGGAAAAAAACATGCAAAGTAAGTCTTAGAGAATGAGTAGCAGTTTGATATGATATGGGATAAGAGTTGGTGTGGGATGAGGATGACATCGAGGGCAACAAATGGTCAAAGTCAGAGAAGCACGTAGAGCCAGGTATAAGTAGTTTTGCATGGCTAGAAGAAAGAATGGGTGGATTAAAGCATGTCAAGAAATGGGAAAGATACTGAAGGCTGAGAAATAGCAACAAAGATTTCTACATCATCCTAATGAAGTTTAGATTTCAGTCTGAAGAGAATATACACGTCCCAGCCAGAGAAGTATGCCTGCAGACAGTGAAGAGCCATAGAAGGCTTTTAAGTAACTGTGACTTCACCATGTTTTTTTTCTTTGGTCTTAGCTAGATAAATTTCACATCATATAAAATTTACCAATTTAAAGTGCACAATTCAGTGGTTTTTGATATGTTCACAGAGTCATGAAATCATCACTACTATCTAATTTTAAAATATTGTTATCACTCCCAAAGAAAACTCATACCCATTAGTAGTCACTACCTATTTGCCTGGCCCCTAACAACTATTAGTGTACTTTCTTTCTCTAGAGATTTGCCTATTCTGGACATTTCACACAAATGGAATCATACAGTATGTAGTCTTTTTTACTGGCTTCTTTCACTTAGCATAACGTTTTGAAGATTCCTCCATGTTATAACATGTATCAGCATTTCATTCTTTCTTATGGCTGAGTTATATTCACTTGTATAGACATACTACATTTTGTTAATGCATCCATTGATGGAAATTTAGGTTGTTTCCACATTTTACCTATTATAAATAATGGTACTACGAACATTCATATACAAGTTTTTGCATGAACATATCTTCCATTTCTCTCTCGTATATATACCTAGGAGTGGAATTTCTGGGTCATTTGTATGCTTAATAAGTTTTTAAGGTGTCAAACTATTATTCAAAGTGGCTGTACTATTTTATATCCCATCAGTAATGTATGAGAGTTCTAAATTCTCCACATCCTTGCCAACATCATTAGCCATTAGGGAAATGCGGATAAAACCTCAATGAGATACCCCTTTAAACCTCCTAGAATGAATAAAATAAAAGGATAGATAGTAACAAGTGTTGGCAAGTATGTAGAGAATTTAGAGTTCTCATACATTACTGATGGGATACATTTATTGGTCATTTGCACGTCTTCATGGGAGAAATGTCAATTCAGATCCTTTGCCAATTTTTAAATTGGGGTATTGTATTGCAAGAGTTCCTTATATATTCTGGATATAAGTTCCTTATTAAATATATGATTTGCTATTATCTTCTCTCATTCTATTGTCTTTCCATTTTTTTGGTGGCATCCTTTGATGCATGAAAAATTGTAATTTTTATAATGTCCAATTTAGCTATATGTTATTTTTTCACTTGTGCTTTTTTGTGCCACGTCCAAGAAAACATACAGCCCAGAGCCCCGGAAAGTTAATCCTCTATTTTCTCCTAGGAGTTTTATAGTTTGTGCTCTTACATCTATATCTGTGATCCATTTTGTTTTCATTTTTGTCTATGGTGTGAGGGAAAAGTCCAGATGTATTCTTTTGTGTGTGAATGTCCAGTTATTCATGCCATTTTTGTTTTAAAAAGTTGTATGTGGTAGCTAATAAATATATAAATGTGGAAGCAAACACCAATTAGGAGGTTATTACAATAATCCAGAGAGCAGATGAAACCTGAACTAAGTTGTTGACTTGAATAATTATTTAGAAGATATTTAGAGGAAGAAGCCACATTTGGTGGACATTTGTAATTTGGCAGCATTGTTTAGCATTCACTCCCCATTTCAAACAGCACCCAACTTCCTTTTGGGGAAATTATATTTTCTCTGTTATATGCTGCCTCAGTGGATGATAAATTCAAATTACTTCTTTTTTTTAATGGAAACCAAGTGAGCCTGCTGCTTTCTCTAATTATCTGTCTACATAGAGAGGGAAGGCACAGAACTTACACTTATGCTATCAGAAGTTGTCTCCTAGGTTTGATTCTTGTATAAAAAAACTTGAACATGGAACAAAATGTTAAAGTTGCTTCATTTAGACATGTGGCCCTCACCGGACTATTCCTTTGGTTCTGGTCATCAAACCACTCTAAAATGTAGGGGGGAAAAAATAACCATTTAATTATATCTCATAATTTAGTGGTTTAGGCTTGGTCAGGGCTAAATATTTCTGCCCTAGGAACAATCAGCTGAAAATCAGTTCCCTCACATGCCTGTTGTCTGGGTGAGGATGACTAGGTAGCTGAGCTTAACAGGGTTTCTCTACCCTTCTGTATTCTCAGGTTCTCCCCATGACACCGCTGCAGTAGAGCAGTTAGATTTCCTACATGGAAGTTCCAAGAACCCAAGTTAGTCCTTTTGAAGGTGACGTCTGCAACTGGCATAGCATTGTTTCTTCTGTACTCTATCGGTCATAACAGTCACAGGATAATCCAGATACAAGGAGAGGGGAAGTGGTCTCAATCTCTGAATCGAAGGAATGTCATAGAATTTGCAGCCCTCTTTGACATGCCTTATATACACTAAGAAAACCAATATTGCTTCAATTCCTCCTCCCTAGCTTTACAGAACTGACAGTTTTAGGACTAATTTTGCAACCTTCCAAACCCTAGTGTAGTCCTCATGGGCTGCCAGTAAGTTCTTGTCTCTGTATGTTGTTTTCATCCAAAGAAGCCCAACTGATGCTACTCAAGAGTTAGAAACTGGTTAGTGAAAAATCATGAGGGAAATAGGCCTCTAGGATTCCTCACAGGCTTGTAGTTTGGTAGATTAAAATGACTGTGCTGCCACTCTATGATATATAAAGTACAGAAGCAAGAGGGTTGAGAATAAGATCATGAGTTCCTCTTTTGATAAAAACAGTCATTTCAACAACATGTTCGCTATATGGGTGGTAATTGTGACAGAGATTTGAAAATCATAAACACATTGGTGATAACTGAAGCCAATGGCATGGATGAGGTGTGTAGAATGAAAAGAGAATTAAGCCAAAGAATGAACCCTTGGTAAAGCAGAAATGAAAGAGGAAATGAATGGGCCAGAGAGGTAGAAATCATGAATGGTTTAAATCTGGGGGAAAGAATCAGGAGAGGGAGAGAGTCAAAGATACAATAGAAGGCAATGGACTCATGGGGTTTCTGTGGGGATCGAAGCAGATGGGTTCCAGACTAGAATGGAAACATTTTCACAGAAGGATACCTTCATGATTCCAAGATAGAGAAATGAGGTCATCTAGAGAGTCATTCTCCTTCCTCTGGGGCAGAAAGAGAGTGGGAAAGACAGTTGTGGGGAAAGACGAATCTGTAAATTAGGAAGGAAACAATTTGCTGAAGGAGCTCAGTTGTTTTATTGTTTTGTTTTGTTTTTCAATCTAATGGCTGCTATTTATAATACCAGTATAAGGGGAATACGCAAGGCTAGCTGTTGAAATCAATGTGAGGCAGGAACTGATATTGTACATCTCTATCCCCAGCATCATCTTTTCTGTCTTCCTCCATTTTCCTTCCCAATGTCATGTTGATGCCCTCATTCTAATGCTGTGCTGAGGATCTCTCTGACACCTGCCTCTATCAGATCTACACTCGTACTTTTGTCAAGTGATCCCTTTAAGATACAATTCCAATTATATGACCACTATACACACATACATGTAAACACATATAGAGACTCAAGGAACTGATCTCTTATTCCCTACTGAATTCAGTGTTTTAGAATCTACCATCATGTGCCTCCAAGTATCTATATTTCCTTCTTAAAGATTTCCTTTGCCCCAACTGCTATGGTTTGAATGTTTGTGCCCCTCCAAAATTCATGTCGAAACTTAATTCCTAATGCAATAGTATTAAGAGGTCAGGCTTTTAGGAGCTGATAGGCCATTGAAGGCTCTACCCTCATGTATTGATTAGTGCCTTATGAAAAGACTTGAGGGACAAGGTCACCCCTTTCTTCCCTTCTACCATGTGAGGACACAGCATTCCCCTACTCTGGAGGATGCAGTAACAATGTGCTATCTTGGATGCAGAGAACCCTCACCAGACATGGAACCTGCCATCACCTTGATCTTGGACTTCCTCGCTTCCAGAACTGTGAGAAATAAATCTCTACTGTTTATAAATTATACAGTCTGTGATATTTTGTTACAGCAGCATAAACAAAGATACCAACTAAACTCAACAATTCATTATTCCCCAGGCTCCCCCTGTATCTTCTTTCCTCGATAGTTCTGGCATTTTTGTTTCTTCTACGTGAAATGCCTCCCTTCCAACTCCACCTTCTTACATGGGTCCATTTCTTAATCTCAGGGCCTATTATGGGATGGGGAGGGCCGTTTGCTTTAAATGTTATGTATGCAAAAGACCTCACATTTACTTCAAATGTGGTTACATTGATTGACAGATACTATAATTCTTGGTGTTAAAAGTATTAATTTCTTATGTGTTATTAGTTTCTTATATTAATTATAATTTCCTACTTGTCTTTTATTTATTAATATGCTAGGTGCCTCAAGAAAATGAAAAAGACTTAGGTCTTTCTGGAATTTTAAGAATACATGTTTAGCTTAACTATAATTATTATTATAAATTTTTAATAACTAACACTTCTTAAACAGTGCCTATGACATGCAGGCACTGTTCTGAGTACTTAATATTTTATTTAATCCTTCAACGACAGTCCCATGGAGTAGATGCTGTTATTATTTCACTATTATAAAGAAAGAAACTGAGGTTTACTGAGTGACATAGTGTGGATATTTGTCCCTGCCCAAATCTCATGGTGAAATCTAATCCCCAATGTTGGAGGTGGGGCGTTGGGGGAGGTGTTTGGATTATGAGGGCAGATCCCTCACGGGTTGATGCTGACTCCATGATAGTGAGTTCTCACGAGATCTGGTCATTTAAAAGTGTGCAACCCCTCCCCACCCCTTCCTCAACCCTGCGCCCTCTCTCTTTCTTGCTCCTGCTTTCACCCTGCTCCCCCTTCACATTCTGCCATGAGTAAAAGCTTCCTGAGGCTTTCCCAGAAGCAGATGGCACTAAGTTTCCTGTACAGCCTGCAGTGAGCCAAGTAAATCTCTTTTCTTATAAATTGCCCAGTCTCAGGTATTTATTTACAGCAACACAAGAATGGCCTAATACACTGACCATAGGTAGAATGGTCCCAGTTATACAACTCAAATGCCACCTATTCATAAGTTTTTTTTAATTCTGCTAAATAATAAGTCCAATAATAAGTCCTCTCTCTTTTCTTTGAATCCCCACAGAAAATGTTTACAATATTATGAGATTCTCTTTATATTATTTTGTATTATAGTTTTGTAACATCATGACAAATCTCCAAAGTAGTCTGATAGCTGCTTAAAATTAAGAAGGAAGGCAAAATGTTTTGTTTTGTTTTTTTGTAATCCCACTGCCAATGCTGAGCCTTGCACACAGTAGGACTTCTATATATCCACTGCATTATTTTGGAGAATTACAGTTAATCACAATGAGCTCTCAAACAAATTCAACATGTATGCAGGAAAGCAAATGCAGGTCGATGTTAGCGTAATTACTAGTATAGTAAATCAATAAGTAATGAAAGCATTAGCTCCATAAAGAATACAAGTCCAGTGATGATAAGTAATGGAGAAAAATCTTACGTTTGTTCTTGCAGACGTTTTCCCTCATTCTCCATTCTCTTCTACCTCTACTTAACTAACATCTGGTAGAGTCTTTTTTTCTTTTTCCTTTGACATTATATGTTTAAGCACTTGCTGACTGATGAAAATAATAGGTAAAAATGTCCTTGCTCCTGTGTTTTTGCCTCTAAAAGTGACAGAAATAAACCAAAAAAATAAGTGAATTAATGGTAATCTGTTAGAAATGATGAAATTTGTTATATATTCTCCTATAGAGTATACATCACATTACTCTTTATTCTTCCCCCACTTTTTTGTAATTTTTTATGTCCTCTTAGAAATTATATTCTATGCTCTTCTTCTCTTTCTTTTCCTCTCACTACCTGGTTGCTTCTTTCTTACCTTTCTTCCTTTCCCTCTGTCTCTCTTATTTTCCAAAATCATTTAGGATTTCCTGTGAAAATCCAAAAGACTTAATAAAGAAAATTTTAAAATAGAATTATCTCTACAATTTGCAAAAAAATTTCATGTCACCACCATAAAATGGCCTACTGAATTGTAGTTTATTGTCTTTGTGGTAATTATAGCCTTGATGTAGTTTTTTCACAATACATCGTTTAGTCACATATTTCCAAATTTAAATCCAAATTTCAAAGCATCTTAATGTAAAAGTCCTTGACAACTGGTCACAATAATTGTTATTTTGACATGAACAATTTATTCATTTTATTGTTGGTGGTATTAAGCCATTATTTTTCCATTCGCAATTTAACACTGGATAGTTCCTATAGTCTTCAAGGTAGCCACAATTTTGTTTACGTTATTGTTTAATACATTGTAAAATGTTACCCAAAGCTTTATTGCACTTGTTCATTTCATAGATTAATACAATGTTTTCCTTGTATAGCCTTTGGGCACGCAGACCATAAGCAAGCAGAATCGTAAATTGATAGGAATAAAAGATTTCTGGTTCTCATTACAACTTGAGTATAATGTAACTAGAACTCTTCTGCCTTTTGCCTCAAGTTTACATGAAGTACAGAAAAGAGACTTGTCCCCTACACTGTGCATCTAACTCATCTTCCTCTGGAGGTTGAAAAGACTTAGGGATGCAGTCAGATGTTATCAAATTTCAATGTGTGGGAAAGAAATTTAAAAATAATAATCCAGGAACTGTGTGTAACACCACATAATTTACACAGCAATTTCACATATGTTATCTCATATCTCATTTCAAAGAAAGCATGATGCATATCCCACCTTCTTATAAAAATGGGGAGAGAGGAGAGTCTTGAGAAAAAAACCCAAATTAAGGTATAAGGAAGTTTGGCAATGTTTCTAAAATTGCACCTAGATCTAAAGGAAATAGGGCACTATTTCTATATGCATACTTAATACATGCTCATTTTTAAACCCTAAAATATAGTTAAGAGCCATCAGTTAAGATCAGCTTCAGGCTGCATATAACAAAACAAAACAAAAATCTAGACATAAACAAGATAGAAGTTTATTTTTCTTGACAGCCCTGGGCTAGAACAGCAGTTCCTCCAAATCCTGTAGAACTCCTGCTATGTTATTCCAATACAGAGCCTTTATCTTCATTCCAAGACATGACTGCTTGATTCCCAGCTGTCACATAAGAGCTCCAAGCCATAGAAGGGAGGAAGAGAAGACAGAAGACAGGCAAGCCCTCTCCTGTTTAAACAGACTTCTGAAATATCTTATACAATATTTCTCCTTGTATCTTATTAACTAAATCTTAAATGTTTGACTACCCTGGTTGCAAGAGCGGTATGGAAACGTAGTATTTTAACCGGATGGAAATAAACCCACTAGGGTAAAGTGGTACCCACCCACTCAGTGGGTAGGGTAAGCCCACCCACTAAGTAGGTGTGGGGTAGGCAGGTGGTAGACTTTGCTACAAGAAAGGAGAGAAAGAGAGAGGTGAGAAGAGAGCTAAGAATAAAAGCTACCAGATCAAATTCTTTATTACCCCAGGGATTAATTTCCAACAGTCCTCAAGATTTCCATAAATAAAACTGGAAAATTTGACTAGCTGATAATTTGGAAAATTATCTGAGTGATGTGGTAACACAACAAAACATTGATGATGGCATTTGGGGAGTAGTAGTAGCAGCAGCAGTAATATTAAAAGCACTAGGACTAATAGTAGGCTTTTTGTCACTCAATATATATTCCCAAAAATATGTAAAAATAATTATCTTTTTATAATGAAACTAAACTTCTATTTGAATAAGCATATACTTTTATTCTAAATGCTTTTCTGAGTTTCCTACTAAGTATTTATAGTTTATTAAACTTCAAATAATTGGTGAACATTTATACTGTAATGGGATTGAAATAGCCTTTGAAAGGCTGAGGTAGTTGGTACAGCTTGTGTTTGAGAAGATGAAACGAGGTTGAGTCTAAACTTGGGCCCTATCACTGAAGAGCTATATGTGACTTTTCACCTTCAGTGATTCACTCTCTAAGCTCAATTTCCTCAATTATAACACAGAGACAATAAAAACCCCAAAAATATTTAACTTGAAATGCTATAGTGAGGGTTAAATAAAAGAATACATAAAATATATAGAATTGGTAAGTGTTCATAAAAATCTTTTTTCAAGATCTTCTGCACAAAGTAATCTGACTAATCAGAGATTACTTTTTTAAAACAGAATGATTCTAAGAGCAAGATATCCCTGAATAATGTGGTAGTATACATAGAGTTTACAAAAAAAAAAGATAAATACTTGTACCTGGGGAAAATGTGGTTCATCAGATAATGCTTTCAGGAAAAAATAAGAATATTTGTTCCCTATAGCTAATAACAAATAGTTCTCAAAACAAAAGAAATTAAATATTATCTAACCTAAGAATGGTTCCAAAATATGAATAACTTGTTTTTAATTTAGGAATATGGTATAATTAAATAATCCTATCAAATTTTATTTTTTGGAAACCAAATTTTCTAAATTACCAGCATCAGAATGAAGAAGCAGAAAACCTTGGAGTCTGGTCTTAAGTAGTACATTATCAATGATCATTTCCCCAATATAAGGTCCAATACTTTTAAGAAATTTGCTTTTTCTATATAAATCCAAACTCAGAGAGAGTTTCTCAATCTTTTCTTATTTACCTGACTTGAAGGATTGTGGTCTCTTCATCACCACTCATCAAATTCATCACCACTATATATTATATATTTGTGAATTTACTTTTTCTAAACAAACACTTTTCGCCAGGTGCAGTGGCTCACACCTGTAATCCCAGTGCTTTGGAAGGCCTAGGCTGGAGGATCACTTGAGGCCAGGAGTTCGAGACCAGCCTTAGCAACATGGCAAGGCCCCATTTCTACACATTTTCTTTTTTTAAGTAGCCGGATATGGTGGTGTGTGCCTGTAGTCCCAACTACTCGGGAGACTGAGGTAGGAGGATCACTTGAGCCCGGGAGTTTGAGGTTGTAGTAAGCTATGATCACCCCACTATGTGACCAAGGGACACTCTGTTTTGAAAGAAAGAAAGAGAGAGAGAAAGAAAGAAGAAAGAGAACATGGAAGGAAGGAAGGAAGGAAGGAAGGAAGGAAGGAAGGAAGGAAGGGAGGGAAGGAAGGAAGGAAAGGAAGGTAGGAATGGAAGGAAGGAAGGAAGGAAAGAAAGAAAAACAAAAAGGAAAGAAAGAGAGAGAGAGGAAGGAAGGAAGAAAGGAAGGAAGGAAGGAGGGAGGGAGGGAAGGAAGGAAAGAAAGAAAGGAAAGAAAGAAAGAAAGAAAGAAAAAGAAAGAAAGAAAGAAAGAAAGAAAGAAAGAAAGAAAGAAAGAAAGAAA